>NC_051182.1:105345635-105425944 GCF_013339695.2 Rhipicephalus sanguineus | reverse complement strand
TTTATTGGTCAGTGCCAGCTCGTTAAAAATCAATCACGGCGACGTGATGCCAGCAGGAAGAAAAAAAAGTGTTCCACACTCGTCGTCATGGCTAGGAGCGGCGCTGATAACACTTCTCCGGTTAAATGTACAGATAGAACCTATAAAGTGGACGGAGGGATGACCGCCGCCGTAGCTCAATTAGTAGAGCACCGGATGCGTTATTCAAAGGTTGCAGGTTCGGTCCCTGCCAGGGTAAAGTTGTTATTTTCGTTCCTATTTAATTTTCTTCACATTTATATCGCACAATTACTACAATAAAAACATCTCCTACACTTTCTTTGGCTTGATTGTCTGTTAGTCTCATTAACAACAGACGCAAGAAAGACACAGACGACTGTCGGTCTTCTTGTCTCCTTTGCCCTGGTCAAAAGTGCGGGTAGTTTGGCAGTAAGGGTCGCTTTCATATTATTCAGTACGTCACGCGCTCAGTTCGCGGGGCACGGTGGGGGTAAGCCGTACACCGCTTGCTTTGGGCTGATTAAAAAGATAACATGTCCTACGCCTAAGTTGCTGTCATCTTTGTCCTTCACCGCGAACAATGACCGCGCCGTATCTGCTGGCGTCATTTCTCACTCATACTTGCGTATTTCGTTGCATGCGCAATGTGACCTGCCTATCTCTTCCATCTCACGCTAAGAAACTAAACAAGTCTTCGGCTCAACGCCTCTTCATTTTCGGTGCCGTCGTTCGTATTTCAATATCCCACGGTACGTTTCAACGAGAGAAACTGCAAAAAGTGGCTGATCCCTCTGTCATAAAATTGGTATAACACGAAAGTGAAAGGTGTCGTCAAAGAAGTAGTTGAGTGTTTTAGGGCATTGGTATATAATAGTTGTGCAATCTCTACTGTTTTTCGGCAGATATCCGCACCGCTTGATGTTGACGCTAGTGGCACATCTCCGTACCGACGACTAACGCCCATGATAATGATTTAACCCTTGCGGTAGCTGAAGTTCTCAACATTACGTGGACACCGCATATGGTGAATTCTGCGCAAATATGGGGTCACCAAACACATAATAAACACTGATACTCGATACGCACTCCTTCAAAGCGTGTGAAACGCGAAGAGAAACGCTACGCGCGTCGTGTCTTTCATCTAGCCTGGCTGTTAATCTCACAAGGCGAGCGGGCACGTGGTGCGCGCCGGTCAGGCGAGCATCGGAGAGCTATTTTAGGGGCGAAGCTCCTTAAGGCGGCACCCGTTCGTCCCTCGTAGTCGTCGTGGTCGTAGTAGTGAGTAACAAGTCTTACGCTTTGACCTCCAAGGTGGTGCCGGTGGGAGATTTCTCCTGTGCGTTGTTGAACAAAAAAAATTCGCAGCGTGCGCGTGTAACTAAAAGCCGAATTCTCTGTCTCTCATTCCCCCATAGCAGCCATTGGCATGTTCCAGTAGGAAACGTTAGTAGAAGTAGAAGTGTAAGTGTTAGCAAAAGCCGACTTTCTGTCTCTCATTGCCATTAGCAGCCTTGTTTACCTCCAAGGTAGTGCCTGGTGAGATTTCCATGTGTGCGTGATTAAACAATAAAAATTTTGTTCAAAACGCCGTGATTGATGAAATAAACCAACGAAAGACGCCAGATGTTTTGTAAAAGCAGAACGAAGAAAGCCAGATGTTTTTTAAAGTGTAGTAGAGTAGTTCTATGTAGCCACCTCGCCCGATCGTCAACGGGCGAGGTGGACCGGCACACGGCGCGAGGACCCTGCCGTACGAGAGTTAAATCACACTAAAAGACATACTTTGCGGGCGATACACTCTAGTGAGCTTTCAACTTTTCGTCTTAGTGTACATGATAAAGAAATTATTTCTACGAAAAACGCAAGGCACACCTTGAGCAATATGTTTGGTTTTGGGACGCTAAATGGAACCATGAGGCGATGCGAAGCCGGAGCACTTGCACGATCGCGTTCCGTTGGCTTTCGTTGGGCATGCTACCGACCTCGCGTCGTGGAACGCGCGTCCTGTCTTCCCTCTAGCCTTGCCTTTAATTCGCACAGGGCGAGCGGGGATGATGATGATCAAAACTTTATTTCACCCAAAAGAGGGGACCGACCCAGAGATCGGTTACGCTGCTTAGAGGAGGTCAGCGGGAATGCCTTGGGACGCCGCGGCCTCCAATGCGCGTGAGATTACCCGGCGTTGCTGTGCCGAGTCGGTGGTACGCAGAAGGGACTCCCACGTATCTTCTGTATGCGGTCGCTCTTGGCGCTCTTTCGCTCGGGAGCGGACTTCTTTCTTGCATTTCACCGATCACAAGTGATAATGAAGGGACCACGTAAACCAACAGTACAATAAAAGTTTGATGTTTAATATATACACGATGTTTCACACTATATTATGTACTGGGCGCATTTCACGGAAGAGTTTCACGGTTTACAGATGATTCCCTCCGTAGCTTCGCCCCACTCATCATCATTCACCCCGTGGATATGCTGTGATTTTTTCGATATGGATGGATGCTATGAACGAGGCTTGGGCTAGAGGCACCACCACGCGGTGTGTAAAAGCGTTGACGAAATTACACTTCTATTGGAAAGCGCGCCGAATGGGATGGTCGTAGCAACGGCGCGTTTTTTTTTTTTTTCGAACCTGCTGGCACACACGTGACCATATGAAGAGGGGACGCTCATATCACCAATCCATCCATGAAAGAGCACTGAGAGAAAAGTGTACCCTCCGTTATGTGTTTGCCAACATCGCTTGAAGAATTGCCATATGATATATTTTCCTCGTGGGTATGCACAGCTTATGGAAGACACTAATGCAAGATAACAACGCAGAACCCACCACTTCTTCAAGCACAAGCTTTGTTCAAATGGCTATCCACCTGAAGGACTTTTAAGACGAACCAGACATTACACCATGTCTGTTGCATGGGCATGCGCAGATAAGTTTTCGTGCTTTCTTTCTTTTCCGCCGTTGTGCGTGTGTTCAGTTGTTAGTCGGCGTTTGTGGTGTCCTGACTTCTTTCTTCTGTCCGTGTTTGCACGCCCTGTCTTTTTTAGAATGAACACCGGACAGGTACCACATTTCGGTGAGGTGCTCGGCCTCACTACGTTTGCTCTTTCACACAATATGAAGAACTCTCCCTGTTCTACCACACTTTATATTAACCGTCGAGTGTTTTATTAGTAACCGATTGAGCGCTTATTGTCGCTACGTACGTGATTGTTCCATTCTATTTGTGCCCTTTTAATATGCATTCTTACACTCGTTTTAATAAATACCAAAGTCGTGCCCCAAATGCGGCCATGACTGATGTTCTTTCGACCACATGCTCTGGCTGTGCCCAACCCTTACTGCCTCTCCACCCTTCACGAAGGATCAATGGGAGGAATTCCTGAAGAGCAGCAATCTCCACACGCAACTCCAGGCCGTCCAGAGGGCCCACGACATCGCGTCGAAACTTGGACTTCCAGTCCCATCGTGGGCGGAGCCACCAACTTGATCTGGGGGCCTCCAGCTCCCCAGATTTGAGTTCCTCAGGTCTCCAATAAAGTTCTTGTCATGTCATGTCATGTCAGGAAAAAATGTTTGGCGGTAGCTCAGTGGTCTAAACGCCCGCCAGCCATTGTCGCGGACCGAGAGGTCGTGGGTTACACTCCTATCAATGGAACTATTGTTGGGTTAGCTACACTTGCCTAGCCAGAGCCAATTTCGCGTGGATCGTCATGAGCCGTGCTGCGCATGTGCGAGGATCAGTGATGTCACACAGCTGGCTCACCGGAGCCGGCATCTCACGCACTCTCCGCCACCGCCGCGCGCGACTCGCCGCTGCTGGTCTGCGTGTTCGGGACCAGTGGCGTCGTAGCCGCGGCGGACACACTGGCGCCGGCGCGCGCGCAGACTCCGCCACCGCCTCGCCCGACTTGCCGCTGCTGGTCTCCGCATTCGGGAGGAGTGACGTCGTAGCCATGGCAGACACACTGGCGCCGGCGCGCGCGCAGCTATTTGCCTTCGCTGTGCAGTCGCCGTCTGACACTGCGCTCGAGCCGCTTGATAGCGCCTCTAATTGGCGTTTGCAGGTGGGTAGCGCCATGGAGAAGGAGAGCGCAAATGCTGCTCGACGGCGCAGAAGAGCCTAGAAGCTTATCTAATCAGATCCCGAAGTAGTTGCCCGGCAATTAACGGTTCAGCGTACGAAGAATGAACAGAAGAAGGCTAATAATCCCAGACAATCTGGAAAGCTAAGAATAATCAGCTGAACCTTTGCTAACGCTACGTATATCCTGGCATAGCCGAGCTAAGCCACTGCAAACTTTTTCTTATAGCTTTTTTTTTTCTTTGCGATTTGATGGCATTTATTTTGCTGACGTACTTTCGTGACGGAAATACATCATGAAAGTCTTGGTGGACCCGGCATAAAACACTTTCGTGTTAACATGGGAACTAAGGCACCCATTTGTCACTGGCACAATATACATCATCACTTCATTCAGTGCAAAGCGAGCAGCGTCAGCTTGACCTACACCGTCCCGCCATCGGACTGGGCGCATGACGGACTGAATAAAAAAAGCGGCCCCAACCACCAAACGTGACATGTAATCAGGTATTCCGCGCCAGGCGGGTAAAAAGACATGGCTGCGAGCGTGAAACGATGCGCACGCGCAATGCAATGTCTCGACACGAGATGCTCAACGACGGAAAGCGCGGCGATGAAGCTTTTATCTTATATTGGTCAATTGTAGAGCGTCTCGACTTATTTTGTTGCTGGGTGTACAAGACATGCATGTCAAGCTAAGTCATGATTTGTTATTCACTTTTGTCACACAGTAAGTAGATAGATAGATAGATAGATAGATAGATAGATAGATAGATAGATAGATAGATAGATAGATAGATAGATAGATAGATAGATAGATAGATAGATAGATAGATAGATAGACAGACAGACAGACAGACAGACAGACAGACAGACAGACAGACAGACAGACAGACAGACAGACAGATAGACAGACAGATAGATAGATAGATAGATAGATAGATAGATAGATAGATAGATAGATAGATAGATAGATAGATAGATAGATAGATAGATAGATATAGATAGATAGATAGATAGATAGATAGATAGATAGATAGATAGATAGATAGATAGATAGATAGATAGATAGATAGATAGATAGATAGATAGATAGATAGATAGATAGATAGATAGATAGATAGATAGATAAAACACAATCGCTGTCATCCAACTAAGAATTTATTGAAAAACGCACATGATATATGTCGGCATACTACAACACGTGATGTAGTATGTAAATTTTGGGATAAGTAGTTTTTCCAACTGCAGTGTATGTACCGCTTTTTTTCGTGTTCTGTAGCAGCGTCATTTTTTATAGCGCAATCTAAACAATGTTTTGCCATCGATAATTCCTCATTAACAAAGATGTCCAAAAATACTCACTATGTCCCGTTTTCTTTGTAGTCGTTGTCAAAAACATACGACGAATTCGTAAGACTTTTCTTATGCCAACGTACACACGTTCGATTAGGAGCTTCAGGGGTGTCTTGGTAACTTTGATTATACAGCCAAATCGCATCCGTTGTATTCAGTGCCTGCGAAAAAATCATCGATGTGTTAGACCTTAAGTACCAAGGGAAGCAGCGCAGTTAACAAGCAGACGCACACTCATGTGTGCGTCTGCTTGTGCGACTGCCACACAACAACAGTTTACACAACAAAAATTCCTAGTTATTTGCTGAAATCTAGAGGATTCGGACGCGCTTGCCGTCTACAGTAGCTTTCCCCAGGGAACTCCTTAGAAGACACTTTATATGAGGCCGATATATTTATTGATTCGTTTATTGGGTAAATGTCATTTATTGACACAAAACAATTTTCAAAACGGTATTGTAACTAATGCATCTAAACCCCTAGCCTGAGGTTAGTTGGAGTTCATCCAAGTGTAATTATAGACAAGTGCAAGTTAAATTCATGCAGGTGCACTCAGTGGCTCGAGGGCGCCTTGGTAAGTACGCATGCGCGCCATATCGCGTGTCTTGGCTTTCGTACAGGAGGAGCATTAAATATTACCATAACCAAGGTAGAACCCATCTGGTGTTTTACATGTTTACTCGCATTATCCAACATACACAGCGCATACTCAAGATAAGAACGCTGTAACCATGCCTTAGGTAGCTGTAACTTCACGCCAGAACCTCTTTGCTATTGCCCACGTGTAAAGTTACTGACGTTGGCCTATTTCTCCACCTCGGTGGCATGCGAATGCGTGACAAGGGGTAATTTAGGAATATTTCATATGTTTTCAATCGTTCACCAAACCATGTCATGCAGATGCTGCGCCCGCTGAACGTCAAAGCAACTTCCAAAGACGTCACAAAGTGGTTTACAAATATGTGGAAGGGAGTTCAGTACGACCTGTAGAACAAGAACACATTTTAAGAATATCTCAAAAACGTCAAAAGAACGAAAATACCAAGCGGCAGAGAAACGCAGTTGAGACAGCGCCACCACCGACCTCATTCTTCCAAAATCTAAAGGTTATCTTGCGACGAAACATGTCTCAAAGAGGTATTTCGCAGTAGGTGACGAACGCGCCTTTGCAGACACGAAAACGGGTGAAGAAGCTAAAGAGTCTGTTCTTATTAGCATTATTAATATATTCTAACTTCCTATAATTCATTTTCACATGTGTCCACTTTTACCTATAAATTATTCGTTTCTTGGCCAATCCCCCAGAGTGGATGTGAGCCATTTATAAAGGTCATCATCATCATCATCATTTGAAACCACTGAATTGTCCGAATTTTTCCTCTTGCTTTCGTATCCCTATCATAAATTCCCTCTGCATAACAAGTAATATTGGTAAATTAAGATATATTTCATTTGTGCTCCTCGCTATTTTAGTTATCTGCCCCAATCACGCAGAGACCAGTTACGTTCATCATGTTCTCTTTCCATCGACCTAAAATATTTGTTTTTATTGGCGTTCTTCCCATCAATCTTATATCACTCCAAAACGTTGTTGTGACCTAATATAGACGTCTTCCGTGACCTAATAATAAGACGTCTTCCAAAACAAGTCTAGAAGAAGCGTTGCCGCGCCTGCCCACACTGGCTGTGTCCGCAACTATAACCTCACAACCGCATGTAGTTGTGCACTCTTCAATCTTATTTCTTTTTCTGAGCATGTGTCCCTAACCTGTCACTCCCGCGAGGTTCGGTTTGGCCGATATATACTCGACCACAGAACAAGAGAATTGCATAAATCACCCCTCTGGAGCACTTAACAAAGGCCTTTTCATGCCTAGTACGGCAGCCTCGTCTACTTTTGAAGCATACACGAGGGCACAGCCGGCACAGCTACGAGAGCTTCTTGGGACGACAATAAAGTCGACAAGGGTACCCATATGGGTTTGTTGGTTCATCGTAAACGGGCTATTTGCATAGCGCGGGAAGACACGAGGGCAAAGAAGAAGTACGAGACGAACACAAGCGCTTGTGTTCGTCTCGTACTTCTTCTTTGGCCTTGTGTCTTCCCGCGCTATGCTAATAGCTTCTTGGGAGTAGCGAAAACAAGAGGTTTACCATGCCGGCTTGCCACATTCTAAAGCTTGTGCGACACTACTTTAGGAATTTTTGCGCAACCGCCTCTGATTACACGTGATCTTTTTATTTTCGTATGCGCATACGTGACAAGCTGCCTTAATAGCGTTTTTTGAAGGAAACCATCCGTAGCCTTGACTTATCCGCATATTTCGTAAAAACACATATTGCACATTAAAATTGTACAAAGCAACATCATCAATAGAGTTGTGCATTGCCTTGTGTATCTTTTTCGGACCCTTTTTTTTGTTTTTGTTGTTGTTGTTGTTGCCTCCTATGGATTGTGTTTCATCCTTTACAGTTTATCTTGTGTAGCTGTGTTCATTGCTTGACGAGAATGATGACATTAGAAATTGTATAACTCTAAAGATATGTCATTTAAATTATTTTGCGGTTTCTATGTTCTTCTTCACTTGTACATGTTCACACCCCTTTTGTACTCACGCTTGTATCCTCCCCCCCCCCCTATTTAATGCCTTCTTGGGCCCTTAGGGAACTCGTATAAAAATAAATAAAAAAGTACATATATGTTGAACCTTATACGTAGCGTTTGCCCTCGTCTCCTTCTTTGTGTTGCTTGTCGTTTTGTTCATTTGCGCTGATTTATTTCAACCAGTTAGGTTTGTATCAAAGAAATAAATTCTACATACGGTAGGAAAAACCCGCGAGTCCCTGATGCATTCTCCTCGGACGAGACGAAAGCAAAAGCCATCATCTTTTTTTCTTCACAGTCGATCTATTGATCGTCCCCCGCGCTCCTCCGAAACCTTTTAGCACCTAATGTGGTTTGGCACTGCCTCCAGGATCGGAGTCATTGCAAGCGCTCTGCACCTCACCTGGTTTTGACTGCCTCCGTGATACGGCCACTTTTGACCAAGCAATGTCATGTGATGACCTTACCGCGTGACATCATAGTGACGCCATGATGACGTCACATATTTGGGTTATCTGTGACGTCATGATGATTTCGTATGGTGACGTCATCAAGTGGTGATGTTTTTTTTTTTTTTTGCTCATGACTCATATTGACGCCGCCTGTGAGGGACGCCGACGACGCCGACGTTCAGTTTTCGAGTTTGATGAGTCAAGTAAGGCTTTCGCCTTAATAATTTGCGTAGCACTGCGGACCGCCGTTACACATCAGTTTAACTCTCCCTGCCTAAATCCTAGTCTTCGACGTTAGTACATTCAATATTGCCACGCGCGCTTCAGATGTCGCGGGGTGGTGACGTTGCCGAAGGAAACAGTCGGCTTGTCCTACATGAAACGCTTTATTTGGCCGAACTTATGGCCGGGAAACGGGAAGTCAAACTACTCGCAACACACACTGTGCACTGATAGCGGCGAACAGAGCGTCGGCTGTCGGTAATCTGAACCGCGGCAAGGCTTGTCGGCATTTATACATGCAGCATCGAACATTCGAGCCTAATCGCTGGCGGCAGCGTTAGTTCGAGAATCAACTCAGCTGTTCGCGTTTGCGCGGTCAGGCTTAACAGATGATCCTAAAATAACTTCGGATGCTCTAAGACATTCTGGCGCGGTTTGCGCAAGGCAGCAGCTACGCGTGCAATGGGCCGGTAACATAAAACAGTAAGAAAGGAGCGTGTGGGGCTTTGCCCTCCTTTGAAAAGGCGTCGTTCCGATGCTTGTCATGCAACATGGAAGGGGGAATAAAACAAGTGCATACACAAAGGAAGTGCAAATGCAATAAGTAAAAGAAAGAAAGTACAATATTAAAGCAAAATACAGTCCTCAGGTTCGCTAACGCGCATAAAATGGCTTAAGGCGCACGACATGCATGGACGACTTCAGGTCGTGCACGGCGCCTTTGAGAGTTCATAATGCCGTCCGGGATAACCTCGTAGTCTAGAGCGCCGAGACGTAGAAGCACCTTGTATGGCCCGAAGTATCGCCGAAGAAGATTCTCGATAAGTCCCCGTCGGCGTATCGGTGTCCAGACCCACACACGGTCACCGGGTTGGTATTCCATGTGACGTCGTCGAAGATTATAGTGACGGCTGTCGACCCTCTGCTGGTTCTTGATGCGCAGGCGGGCGAGCTGTCGGGCTTCTTCGGCGCGTCCATTGCACGCGTAGCCGCTGCCTTGCGCAAGCCGCGCCCTAATGTCTGGGAACCTTCCAGGTTATGTTAGAATCTTCTTATAGGCTTGAGCGTGAAAACGCGAGCAGCTGAGATTCTACTGGAACTAACGCGGCGACCAGCGATACTGCTCGAATGTTCGATGGCGCATGTGTAAATGCCGACGCGCGTTGCTGCAGATCAGTTTTATCGACGACCGACGTTCTGTTCGCCGCTATCAGTGTACAGTGTGTATTGCTGTAGTGTGACCTTGCGTTTCCCGGCCACAAGTTCGGCCAAATAAATAGTTTAGTCTAGCCCGCCGACTGCTGCCTTCGTCGACGTCACAACCCTGTGACAATATCATTTCTCGTTATCTAATATTTTGTTGCAAAGCTGACAGCAACGCACCTAGTCCAGATATCTTAATTCTGATTAAATTTCTCCACAGCAAACGTACATGCGCGCGCACAAACACACGTACACACGCACATACATAACCGGCATAACACAGTACTGCCACCCGAATCCACTGAATCGTTCACATAAAAAATAACCTTGTCTCACATTAATTAGGTCGTCCAATGGTGCGCTGTACACGTTGATGAAGAGTCCAAAGAGGAAGAAAGGCATTACAGCCCGCATAGCTTCACGTGTAGATGACGGACACGTATCAGGCTCTGTATTCGGTGAGCTGTCATTGGGCACCTATGGTTGTTATATATCTAGCTCCAGCGCACAACTGCTGACTTCTTGTGTCCGATTTATTTAATTACGGTTTAAAATTTCCTTCCTCCTCGAAATCTGTGTGGGCGCTTAGGGAACAAAAGCACTGCACGCATTCATTTTGCTTATGCAGTTTACGTATCGGGGGTGCGCCGGTATGACGTTTTACTCAAAAGACCCTGGTCATACTTCCCGAAGAATCCGTCGTTTTCAAGCTAAATAAACTATATCACAACGGCTTGACAGTGACATAAGCAGAACTCTTGCCTTTTCAAAAAGTGTTCGAGGCTCATTTCTACCATTTCACCTTCCCCGATTTTTTTTCGTTCAAAAACTTCTAGGCCTGAGAGCACTGGCCATATTAAAAGGTACGCGTACACTTTGTGTTTGTACACCTCAGTCATTAGGGTAGCTTATTCGGTAGCTGCAGCAGAGCTTTGATCATAAAGCACGAAGTGGTAATGATCTTCTCGAAGAGGATAAGTGGAGATCCCCCGCTTGTGTGGATCACCAGGATACTAAGCTGAGGTGTCATTTACTGGTTCTCGCCATGCAAATACTGTTTTGAGCATTCGGTGCCCCCCACCGCTCCATTATCAGGGACTCTTCAGCACATTTGTATTGTAGCCTGCGAAATGTCCCAGTACACTGTAGTGACACGTACAATAAACACGTTAAGTTGGGAACACCTGTAAAGGTTGCTGCTCCTCTAATGACGTAGTTTTATTTATTATAAAATGTAAATGCTCCATTGTACTCCTCGACGATTCACACTTCGCTCACTAGGAGCTGTGCTCGGTCGGAGTACTCCATGATCGCATAACGTTCAGCTACTACATCATTTAATAATCCAGCGATTGGACTTATTCTATCGACTGAGCAACAATTACCACAAACAACTTTTAATTGCTCTTTCATACTGTCTCACGATGCACGGCGCTGCCTAGGCAACCTTTTAGACCGAAGTCTCAGACGGTCTCGACAGATACAATCTCTGGAAATAAAATGTTTTTTTATGAAAATGCCGACGAGTCTTGGGTGAAGGCTATATATTACAGCGAAGCTGGTAAAGCCGAGATGACTTGGGCACAGCGATGTTCGCAGTTATGTTCCACAGAACTTGAACAAGCCTCACATTGACCTCCGGTTCAGTAAAAAATGAAGAAGTTGTCTTTAAAAAAAGTAAGGCTATTTTTCATTTCATTATTCTAATTTCTATTCGAGATAGCGATTAAAATGCCTGATCTGAATGTACGAATAAACAACTATTATACTGTTTGCTTTCTGCATTTCCTATTATTTTCTGTTTATCGTTAATAATACTGAAAATATTTTTGTAAATATCGTATAATCAATGCTTGGCCAATTCCCCAGTGTGGGAATGAGCCATATGAGAGGAAATAACAACTCTCCTAGCGGGTGTGCCTACTCCACCGGACCGGGCACAGCGATGTTCGCAGCATAACCCGACCGCGAGGGGGTAAGGTCATAGCGAGAGGGCAAACGTAGCATAAGCCGAGTATAGGTGAGAGTGAAGCCCAGCGTAGCAAGGAGAGGGACAGAGAAACGAGGGAGAGAAGGAGGCAGATGAGGTGGGAGAGGGTAAAGCATAACTAAGCAGGAAGTTGTCTAGGCAAGGAAGGGGAGAGAGAAGGGAAAGAGGAAGAGAACTGCTTGTGGTTCAGCGGTGAGGAGGACAGAGGCGAGCGGAGAGGAGGAGCGGCGGCCCAAGCGTTAGGGTGGAGTCGGGTGAGGGAGAGCCAAAGCCTAGCCGCGCCAAGCACAGGTGGCATGACGTTGGTGATAACTTCAGCTAACCTCGGTAAAATGCGAGGTGGTGGATGGCACTGCTTAACTCATTTAAACCTTTCGAAACCGTGCTCTACTTTGCCTAGCTTTGCATTTCTTTGCGTGCCATCGCTGAGGCTTCTTTCCAGCTGCGCTGGCCTTTTGGTCTTTACGATGTTCAGTGAGTTAAGCCACCCATACTTTTTAAGTTTTGCTTCAATTCGCTCATCGATCATCTCTGGATGAAGAGGCTGCTATTGTTCTTAGTTTAGGCTACAATCGCTGATTCATCTGTCGGCCTTTGAGATCGTTCATAAAATCAATTATGTCTACCAAAGGCAGCTAGGAATAATGTCAATTTGATTGAAGAATAATTTGGATCATGAAAGAGGACATAGCATTTTTCAAGCTCCATAACAAACAGAAATTACTGTATGGACAGCTTCATGAGACATCAGAGTAGAATGTCTACACGTCGGTCATGTTTCATCCTGAAAAAAGAAAGCGCGAAACAGAGGCGAAGGGTGCAGATGAATATCGCAAAACCACGCGTTATCTACTCTTCAGTCACGATTCGTCTCTGTTTCAATGCCATTTTTCCAAGGTAGGTTTTTCTGCATACGAATGAAAGCCACAAGCGCAGTCTCAGAGAACTGAAAGAAACCGAGAGGGCTAACTGCCAAGAAATGAATCATCAGGAATTCTTTACCGTGTCGCCCCATAGGTGCGTTCCTCAGCTGCTCAAATCAAATGACAGGCTACTGTATTCATAATGTAATAATGACGTTGTTCTTGTCGTGTTATTCGAGAGAGAGAGAGAAGAAGGATAAAAAAAGCAGGGCGCTTAACCAAAGCTGAGCCCGGTAGGCTACCCTACACTGGGGAAGGTGAAAGGAACCTTATTGAGGGGAATAAAAAAGCTACTGTTGCCGCCGACGTAACAGTACTTCTGCGCTTGACATCATATACGATGAATCAGTCCCGTGGCCGAAATTAGAGCAGCGTTTTCGTTGTTTCACGCAACTTTTATGCGTGGTCCCATGCACCCAAAACGTTGTCGGCAGTGAAGCCATGGTGTTGCTGTCAGTGTTCTCAAATAATGCACTTCTGAAAGCTTGCCAGAACTGGAGCGATGGCATCCAGCATTTGCAAAGCGCTTCGAGCTATCGGTGTCTGCATCTTGCTCAGGAAGGAGCACACGAAGAGCACTCACTAGAGTACTGAGGACGAAGACAGCGTGTCTATCTCCATCCGTCAATTTAAAAGGCACAGACCAAGTGTCCCTTATACACGGTTGCTTTCCGAGTCTGAAGGCAAGAATTTGTCGTCGTCGTCATATCTGGTTGCGAGTTCCTTGAATCTCTGCTCGGCCGCTAACCTACATTTCCATAGTTTGTCCACTTTAAAGTTAGTCCTTCCCGTCGTCTCTCTCATTTCTTTTTTACCTCTTTAGACTCGCTGAGGACTGAGAAAACCGAGTCAATTTCGGTGCTTACTGCTCTCTTTTTCGGGGCGATGGAGTTGTCTCCCTCACTTGGTTCGGTGCTTTGACTTGCTGGCCTGGGCTCGGCTGTGCCTTTTTTTTTTTTTATGCGGGGCGCCATTCTTCGCTTTTACCACGCAGTATTACATGCGTTCGGGAGACTCCATCCACTATATAACATTGACATAGCTTTTTCTTCCGAAGCAGTTTCAACAAATAGCGTGGTGCTGTGGTAGAACGTCTGCTTGCCGCGCAGTCGGCCTGGGTTCGACTCTAACTCGAACTCGAAGACTTTTATTATTTCTTTTATTTGCATCCTTGTCGAGTTTTTGGTCATGGGCAAGATGATGATTTTTCGCTCACAACCAGCGACGCCGTCACCGGCGCCGACACCGACGCCGACGCCGACGCAGGCGCTGACACCGGAATCTCTCCGCAGAATGATGAATAATGGCATAGTGGGTGCTTCTCTACTTCACAAAAATTGTAATGATTTATGGCGTAGTGGATACCTTGCATGTGTGCTCGTATTTGTTTGCCGAAGAGAGCTTACAACAAGCTCGCGAAAGGGCGCTATTCCAGCTGTCACTGAGACTGTGCTGCGTGTTCAGCGCAGGCCTATCAATTTTTTCGAGAACTCTTCAAACAGGGGCACCTGCCAATTACTTCTGCACAGAGTTATTCTGCAGTGTGATTAATGACATCCCCGGCATAGCACAAACGGATATACTTTTGCTTGCGTCTAGACTTCCCGCGTATTGTCGCAAAGCCTTCGTGCGTTACCCCATTTAGCAAGTATTGTCGTTGCAACAGTAGGGTAAAGTAGACGCTGTGGTTTTTAAAATACCCAGTGGCAGGGTTTAACATGGCTTGCTGCCGTTACTTCAGCCATGCATTTCTTTTCTTTTGTGCATAAGGCACTCGCGACTTTTTCTATTTTTTTACTTTGCATCAACAACTTGGCTAACACCATAGCAGCCTCCGTACGGCTTTTTTTTGCAGATGATAGCGTAAGTATCGCGTCAATAACCTGAAGCTTTATTTTCTATACCTTATTGTCCTTCTCCTATGCCAGTGTAGTGAACCAGACGCTCGTCTGTTTGACCTCCCGGCCTTCTCTTCCTTTCCTACTTTTCGCTTAAGACCTTAGGCAGTTCTACCTCTGTAAATATCTTATCAATCTTCACCCTCTTAAATCTCTTACGTGGAGTGTGATCTTTTTGTATGTACTCAATTATTTATCTCATTCTGAACTTTCCGAAAGCTATATTTTTAGTCCTTTTTACGTTATGTTAATCTTTATCATTTTTTCCCGTTTCTGCTGTAGTCATTGTGTCTTCACGCAAGTTCCCTAGCCCCCACCCTTCTCCTCATAGGCCGGTGTTCACAATACGGTCAACATGGGTCCCTTTCATTTTCAAGGTCGTTCCCTGGCGCACGGAGGGCTCAAACTGAGCTGCATGATCGAACTTCCTATCCATATGAAAAATCACGCGCCACTCTGTAAATCATAAATACTGAAGAGCCAGTCGGACAGCGGCACGGATGGATCTAAAATACCAAGGGAAATCATCGTTCTGTCATCCTCGCCTTCTTTATAATTAGTTCAATATACTCTTTAGTCGTAGAACTGTCGAGTAACATTCTTCTTTTTTTTTCAAGCATATCCGGTCAAGCACTTACTACCGGTTTTAGAAATATTCATAAAAACTTTCCTAAAAAATATACATCAATCGTTCTGGTTTAAGTGAATAGTTACATGGTATACATATGATATCAGAGCATACCTTTGCTTAAGATAAGGGCCGACGAACTGCCAGGAAAATTAATGAAAACTATTTCACTTAAACGATTGTGAGCAGTTGTGATCATCGCGGCATCTGGTGGAGCATATGTCAACCACGGGCTTCTTTCTACATGGCCTCAGAGATCCACTTCGGCAGCACGACGAAGAGCGATGTTAAACCGATGAATACATCAGGGCACACGAATGCCGACGTGCAAGTGCCAGTACCAGACACCTCAGTCAAGAATTATTGTCACTTTATACTTTCATTTTGTTATATTTAACGTTTCTTTGCTAGAGAACGCAGGTAAATGCAGTAGCCTGTTACTTTGCCCTTTAATCATTATGCACAGCAAAGAGTTGCGTACCAGAATTACACAGTACTTCTACGATCAGGACAAACACAGCACTACCAGCGTAGGTTCCCTAATAATTTTAGAAGTAAGGATGTCTCACGTTAATCAGGTCGTACAAGCTGGCGCCGTGTACGTCGACGAAGAGCCCAAACACGACGAGCAGTGCTACAGCACGCATGGCTTCTCTTGTAGGCGTGACGGTCGTCTTCAGCTCTCCAAAAGGTGAGTGCTCAACGAATCGACGCGGCTGTTATATATACTTATCACAAACAAAGACAGTTTTTCAGTCTCCCATTTGCGTCAAGTAGCTTTGCATATTTCGTTCCTACTCGAAATGCGTGTGGGTGTTTCAGGGAAAAAAATTTCAGCACGTATTCATTTCGCTGACGCAATCCACAATGCGCGGCTGCTTCGCTCTTTGACATTTCACTCAAAACGTCCTGAAAATCCGTTCTCGAAGGATTCCCCTGGTCTCAGGCTAATTTATGCTGAGCTAATAAACAAGTGTTGCCATTTACAAAAGCTGTGCCTTTTCTGAGTTCATAAGCTTCATTTATGGACTATCGCAAATCCCTATTTTGTTTTCTTTTTCTTTTTCTAGAAGACGTCTAAGGAGGACTGCAAACGTCGTAAGGTAAGGTTATACCACGTGTTCGTACTATTGATGCGCTAGAGTGAATACTTAGACTGTTTTATCAAGAGTTTGATGACAGAACGCGCAGCGCTGATGATCCTCTTTTTTTTTTTTTAGCGCGCTTATCTTGAAGCTTATGCGCTGTCACGAACTGCGGAGGGACAGGGTCCTTGTCGGGCTTGTTTGCCTTCCCCGGCAGAGAGCTCTGTATTCTGCGTACTCTAAATAGAGTACTATTAAAACACGTTCGCTGTGGAACGCTTTCTTGAGGTCTCGTTTCAGACGCGGAGTCACCCACCCGTGGGCCACTCGGCATATCTTCCAGGTGCGCCGTGACCCACCGGTCGGTCAAAGCGCCTGTGCCTGTTTCATTCGCTTCAAAGAGATGGCGCTGCTACCTTAGTGGCTGACGTTTAGCACGCTTGTTTGAAAGACACAGAGCTATTTTTCTGCCTTTTTCGCGTAAATCTGTGCTGAAATCTAAAGTGTCTGGCATCAGAAAACACAAACACACGTCTGGTGCACCTGTGTTGTGCTTTCTATTGCGTCTGTAAAAGCATGATGATGCATGACTCGAGCTAGAATGTTTGGGAGCAGCAGGAAGAACCCATGTATACTTATTCGAGTGAAATATGTGCTTCAATACAATCGACAAATAGGACGCCACTCCGCTCCTTAATAACAACATCGCCGTCCCGCTTCGAATGCAATAAAATTGTGTGTGCTGATTTCATTCTCAAACCTCCTTAGGTGGCAGCACATGACGCAGAGTTTCAGAGCGTGGGTCACCGGTGGGTCACACCCTCTAACACCGGTAAGTCTTCTTCTGGCTATTTATAACCTCTTGCAACATGAAGCGTACCTCTGCGTTCAAGTGGGATGAACTTATCGCATCCGCAAGCAGATGCATACTCGTAACCTCGCGGCCGCATTGGAGAAGCACCGGCCGTGACCCACCGGTGACCCACGACGCAGTGAACGTGTTAATATTACAATCTCGAACAAGTCTGAAGGACGACCTTTCAAGTATGTCATGCACCGGAAAAATTACGCTGCGGTGGCATCTACGCGTTCTCGCTACGTAAGCCCCTATTTTAAGCGCTCAATAAGCCCCGGCTATCTAAGTATCAACAATGCCAACGGCGAGAGATTTGTACTCTAGCTCATTGAATTTTCTTGTACACTGTGGATGACGTACAGTCGACACGTTCTGCCGGACACAGCTGCTCAGGGATACGGCTCCTGCTCCGAAAACGCGGAACTAATTAGCGGAGTATACGTTCAAAGGACTATGCATGCTGTTTGCCGAAGCACTCATTGCTTTCTGGGTGCTGTGCTAAGCAGATAAAAATTTTCGTAAGAGAATATTTTAGCCAATAACGATGCGGGACATATATCATTCGCAAAGCCGGCTGACCAATGGGAAAACGTACTTACGAAGAAGTTTTGGGAATTCGGCCCCAGCAGTCTAACACGATGACACTACGTTCAATCCCCAGGTTAATTTTTCCAGATATTGAATTTTTATTATTGTGAACATTTTTTCCAGGCATCACATCAGACTCATAGCGTTATAACAGAAGTTTTAATTGCCTGCAAATGACAGTTAAGATTGAAGACAAAACTATACTTTTCAAGAACTGGACAAAGAACCAAGTACCGCAGCCAGCAAGAACCGAAGACTCGGGAATTCTTTAGCATGCAGCGCTCAAACTTAGTGCCTCAGCTTCTCAAACCAAATTATTTGACATGGCGTTCACTTGTAAAGTATATGTAGTGCCGGCAGACGATTTTTCTTAGACAGAATACCAACACGCCCAACGTAGGGTTATTTATTGCGTTCACATTTGTCAAACAATGTCGACAACGACGTGTGTTGCTTGCATTCTTCGGACAAGAACCGACTCGCAAGAACAATTATAAAGCTTAATGGGATTTTTTGAGGGCCTAGTTGGTGGATACTGATGAAAAAAAAATATTTGAGCGCAAAAACAAAACGTAACACACAAGTCTATCCCTTGCGTATCTTCCTTGTGTATAGCGTTTTTTTTCTTGCGTTCAGTAATTCTTCATCAATTGTAATGCCGCAGAGTTGTTAACGGCATCGTAAGGGACAGCGTAAGAAAAGGACAGAGTAACACTGCTTGGATCCTGAGTAGGACGATATTGTTCAAAAGCGTCAAAGTGCAATGAAATTTACGGGCTCTAGTCAAAGCAAAGGCGACTGAAAAGTGAACGTCCAGAGTCCTATAGTCCCAGCTTCAAGCATTCGTTGCAGCTCCTGTCCTATCTACGCACTCATGCTTCTTATTATTTTTTTTTTGCATTGGCCATTATTTTATATTATTTTTTCACTTATTTGCAATACTGCTAACCCCAATATAATGGGTTCTAGCAGGATGGTACAAATCATATTACAAGGTCTGTTAAGACACATCATAAATTCAGGCAATATAAAGTAGCACAAAACTCGTATATCTTAGTTTAAGAGACACTTTAGGAACTAAAACGACCGGAGTTTATGTAATGACCTCAAAACATAAAGAAATCATCAAAGCATTTTTGGAGCGTCTTCGAGTTCTGGGGTGCTATGCAGAATGGCCCGAGCTTCTCGGGCGCGCGAGTTTGCTCCGAGCTCGCTCTACGGCGGTCATAACAGGAAGGCAGTGCGGAGAGCGCGATAGCAGCGTTGATAAAAACGGCTACAAGAACGAGCATGGCGTCACAAACGCATGTGCGGCATTTACGGCAGTTTTCAAAGAAACACCGCGTGCGAACGCGTCAGCGCCACCACTCAGTCAACATTTCAACAGCGCAGCGACGTCAGCGTGATTGTCGCGCTATATTTTTGCCAACTGAACATCGCGCCTCCCACAGGCGTGTTCGTGGGCGTTTGTCCTTTTTCGGGCAAGTTCTCTCGTTCCACCTGCAGCAGGGAAATTTCCGCTATCGAAGGCAACAAGGGCGCACACGCAGCACTCTCGTGAAGCTCGTTTGGCTTCTCTCGAATATTACAGATAAATAAATAGACAGGTTACTGCTATACTTACATTACATGTGTGAAGATTTTTCTGTAGTAACGAATCGGTAGAAACAGTGTCTCCACAAACAAGTAAATACTAACATTTCTCGCCGCAAATTCCACCAGGGGTGACTGCTTCATGGCTTTGAGTGGTACGTCATGAGCGCGGTAAAATTAAATGCGAGACATCGTAGCCACGTGATGAAATAACCTTTAGTTCTTCGTGCGTGTGTGCATAGTCTGTGCGATTAAGCTCATCGATGAATCGTGCCGCTGGCTGGCGTTTCGGCGTGAGCACTGCACCTCGGCAAGAGCAAACGCAGTGGGCAGACCCGATGTTCGCCGCGGGCGTCTGTCAATCAAACTGATTCACGCGCGAACTCGGGCACAAACTCGTTGATTTTGAAAAGGCCCCAGTTCAACTCGTGACTGCCTGTCAAGTGTTTCATGCGGTTGACGCCATTGAGCAGCTTCTTTGCATATAAAATAATTTGGTCAGCTTGCATTATATCGTAAGGCAGGAGCCATCAGAGGAGCTTGTGATCACCTAGCTTCTTCCAGCTTTTTACGTGGCTCGTCAACTCAGTATGTTTGGTCTGCTTCGGAGTAATGACCGTGTCACTTCGGTCACAGTATTCGTGCTATTGATTAGGTAGGTCTTAACTAACATGATATGAAATAGTCCTGTCTTGACTGCTAATGTTCTAATTACCACGCCATTAATGATCCAGGGTTAATAAGCAAGGGCCTAATTAGCGCAGCGATAATTGGCATAATCATAATTAGCACGTTCCGAATTACACAATCTCGGTGAGTAATGCCCTGATTAGCTTGGTTTTAATTACACACTCCTAATTAGCGTCATGTTAATTATCATGATCCTAATTAGCTTGTTCTTAGCTTTACACGGCTTCATTAGCATGCCCTTAGTAAGACGTGGCTTAATTAGCTCGGCCTTAGCATGACTTCGCTTAATCAGCTTCGTCATACAATGTGCTGACTTAATTAGCTAGGTATACCGCCCTGCCAGTTAGCTAATCAGCCGGGCGCACGTGCTCGGGGAGCAAGCAGACGATGAAGAAGGCGAAGAGGGCGCCCGCCGGCTGAGCAACGCGCCACAGGCCGACCATGGTGACTAGACATGTGACCTCGGCGATTAGCTGCAGCCGCGCTGTCGTAAGGCGCTCGGCCGGAGCTATTCTCAGAGGCACCGGTGCTGATTATTCTAAAGGATACTGAGTGCAGACGATAAACGCTTGAAAATGAATTCAAACGGCGCGCGCATGGATAAAAAATGTAGTTGTAGAACTTTCTGCCACATGTCTTGCAGGGGTGCACTTCTGCTTTCAGTGGAACGACAAACAAATGAAAGAAGGTGCCTCTAGTTTGAAGACACCACGCACCCTCTCAACCGCCCTTGACGTGAGGCCGCGTTCCATCGTAACCAATGGAACGAAGCGCGCACTGAGGGAGAGATTTCACCTTCTCGTACTGTTAGCTCGTCCAAATGGGGGTGACGCCAGAGCTCGGAACGATACCTAGTTTCGCCAAACTCGGGCCATCCTGCATAGCACCCCTGTTTTGCTGATGTTGTGATGCTCAGACCCACGTGATTTATCTTCGGCCTAGAAAAATGCGGCCCTAAATGTTTGCTCGTTTGCCTTTCACAAAATTAATTGCAATGAACATTCGCTCTCATTACGAGTGCGCAATGCGTCAACATGATGTTCTTGGGAGAGTTGTTAACACGCGGAGAACCTCTCGTTGTCTACTCTTTTTTGTTACTATGTAAAAGCTGTTTTACATAGAGAAACAGCTTTTACATGGGGAACTTGAGCACCTTGAGCACAGGTTTAACACATATAATGTTTGAAACATGTATCAGGAGGCCGGCGAAAAACATTTCTGAAGGAAAAGGACGGCTCAGTTCATTCTTTGAAGAATAATGTTCCAGGAGTACTTGAAAACGTTATTCGGTGGGCCATCGTGTCAGTTCTCTTTCACGCTTTCTGTCACTAAGGACAAAACGCACGAATGAAGTGGCGCTCGTTATCACCCATTTAGTGTCTCAAGCTTTCCTGGTCTGTTTCATTGCTTATGCCTCCATAACAGCAGGAGCGGGAAGAACATTTATTATGTATCAATGGGCGCACAGAATAGAACAATTTTTTTTAATTAATCGACGATTACGACACTCCCTAATGCGAATTCTGAGCGCAGCTTCGTATTGGCCCAACGCCAACTCTGTTCGAAGTTTTGGCTATCCGCAGTTGTAGCAACGTAACATGCCTTACATATATTGCCACAGAAACTGCCAGCGCTCGAGTGCTACGTACACCACCCTGCACGTTGCAGGCGTCGCGAACCAAGCCAAACGCCGACAGCCCCGTTAGGACAAGCGGAGCCAGCCGCAGTGGTCATGCCAGCTCCGACGGAGGGGCCAGCGCGCGTGATGGAGGAAGAAAGCGAGGTTCAGTGGCTCGTGATATCGACAGAGACTCCGTCAGCGTTCGCTCTCTTTCCTCCCCGTTCGCTCTATTGGTTACGCCGACGCATCCAACGCCAACGGCGACGCCGCGAAACGCAGGAACGGGCGTTGAGCGGCGATCAGTGAACTCACGATGAGTGATCTAACGCATCATACGGTCAGACCCAAAGCTCCATGTTCGACAATCCGATGTCCCAACTGTACCGAAGGAACATCGCAACGTCATTGGGCCACCAGTCGTCGAGCCTTTATCACAACGACCAGCACTTGCGAAAGGTGAAACGGGGTAATGGACTCTCTTAGCGCCCAGGGGTAATGACTTCGGGGTGCACTGTTCCACATAAAACAGTGTGAAGGGCCCCAATTCTGTATAGCGTCACCATAAAGGAATGTATTTCCCAATTCGAAGAAATGCGGCACAGTCGTCACTTGAAGAGACGTCACCCTATGTTCTGAAAGACGTCAGACCGGCAAGACTACACTGTCTACAGCGTTCCTAGAAGTACAATCCCGCCGTTAACAGAGGTTCATCCAACTGGTCCGGTGGGCTGCGACAGCAATTTCGACATTTATATGTATGCTGTATCCCAGAGCACCTATTCTGGTTCCGTGAAAGAATATGTTAACGTCATTTCTATGGTGACTGCCTCTCAGCTACTGCGAAAACAGACAAAAAAAAGAACGAAACGCTGGCGCATACTGTAGCATACCTCCTTGACGCAAATAACTCGCACTTTCTTGATGCGAATGTTGCACGTGGCAAAGTGCCACTTGATATATCCTCAGCTTCACAGTGCCTGTTTTTACTCCGATTTTCTTTGTATTCTTTCCTGAAAGACCCCCACCGTGGTTCAGTAGTTACGGTGCACAGCTTATGACCAGAAAGACGAGGGTTCGATCCTGCGTCGGTTCGACCCTGTGGTCGAAATGCTAGAGGCCCTTGTACTCTACAAAGTCAGCGCACATTAATGAACCCCAGGCGGTCGAAGTCATGTGTAGCTTTCCACTACGACGCCTCTAAAGCCTCAGTCTTTTTCGGTCGTTAAACCCTGTAATTTAACCAACCAACCTTTTCTGGCGCTGAATAGCATCTCGAAACATTGATTAAGGTCTATCGCTAAGATTTCCTATTATTGCGATAGCAATTATATGGACAGTCTCGGCTGGATTTTGCCGTCGCCGTCGCCGTCGCCGCCGTCATGCACCGTATATGTATAAGTATGTATATATATATAAAGGCCCCAAAGAAAAATAACTCAGAAAAATGCTTCCGAAGCGCGGAATCGAACCAGGGACTTTTTGCTCCGCAGCGAGCGGCGCTATCCACTACGCCACGAAACGCAGATCCTCCACGTAGCTAACGGCGAGCGTTATATACACACCATTTAGCGCTGGGCGGACTCAGAGACAGAAGGCGATAATAAGCGTTTCTTCATTACCAGCGAGGTGGCGCTAGGAGCCCGACGGGCGCATTTAAAAGTCGTCGGCGAGCTCGCTCGCTTCTTCTTATATTTGCGCATGGGAGAAGCTTGCTCTTCCGCTGTCTGCTCGCGCGGTTTTCTCGTGGCGCGGGGTAGAGGAATGTTTCACGCTTTCACCGTGATGTCCGCGCTCATGTTACGGCGCGTACGAATGTCACTCGAGCTCAGGGACGCCGCTAAACGAACAAACAGAAGATGAGCGCGAACTATCAAGTGTCACAGCTCGACACTTGAAGCACGCTAGTTTCCTTCGCTGCTTCGGCCGCCTTTGCAACAGAAGCGCTGTTCAAACTGAGAGTATCCATTGGCGAGCCTCACTTCGTATAGCATTAGTTCCTTGCTATCGCATTCATTGCTTCGCCCTTGCGGCGAAACTGTGACTTTTTATACTTAGTATATTTCGCTCTATATACTGTATATGCATCGAGGAATACATATACAGTATATAGAGGCGCACACATATGCTGCATGTACAAAACCGTATAAATATGCAGTAAATGGTGGTCGGGTGTATGAGTAATTACAAGACTATATAACCCGCCAGTTATAACACCCCGTACAAACCTGATAAGTTCCAATGCTGTAGAAATTCTAATGCCAAACTGCAAGAAGAGCCACAGCCAATGCAGCAGCCGAAGACGAAGCCGCGGCGAGTACAAGGCAGCAATCCTTAAAAGAGTCGAACACAGCGCTCGTTTCCGACAAATTGCCTGAAAAAGATGCGGGACATTGCAAGGATGCTGCTGTCCCTTAGGTAATATATTCTGGGTAATATATTTTTTTCCCTTTTTTATTTGCTTTTATTGCTTCTCTTGATGTCTATTTAGGGGCGAAATGGACATCACGCGTCACATTCCATTACTAAATATGGGTGGAAGCAACCTAGCACAAATTTAAAACGGGCAACAAAAGTCAACATTTATTCCGTGTACGAATACAACCGATGAGCGAAGCTCCTTAGAAATGGGACGCAAACGACTATGTACGTTTTGAAACTGTTTACTGCGCCACGCACCGTGTTTTTTTTTTCTGTTTTTTGCGCCGCGCGCAGCCTTTCATTGTCTTTTTGCGCCGGTGCCGCATCAATGTTGCAGCGAGTTTCAACGGCGACGGCGGGGTGCGGGCCTACGGAGATTCGCTCCTAAAAAGTAGAGATTACTTTTCAGGTATTCGGTAGGTATTCCAGGATACTTTGAAACGGCCAATGTTATGCGCACAGTCGTTCGTTTCCATACGGCATGGTTGAGGCATGAACCGAGAACCGTAACGAGGCTAGCAGTTCAGAAGGCGATGTGCACGGGGCCCAATTACGCTATCGCGTTCTGCTCTTGAAGGCGAAGCTCAAGCGTCCTCCAAGTTTTTATTGTATCTCAGTATATTTAGGGGGTACGATTTCTCAGCCAGCACCCACCTCATACCAAAAAACAATCAGCGCTCAATATTAGCCGGGAACGCTTACTCACATTAAGCTGTTTACCTACTACACGACATACTATGCTTGTGATGACAGAGGCAGTCAGTACATACTCTTGTGCATTGTAACAGAGATGTGTGCAAAGTTAGAAAAACTGTTTATGTAGTGTTGTAACAAAACTTCCTACTTTTATTAGCGCGTGACACCGTCTCGAAGAGGCCGATTGGTCATTTGACGCTATGTTTCATTTTCCTTTAAAATCAGTTTCTGATTAAACACGAATGTTTCTTCTTTGCTTCTTGGAGAACTTCGCTTTAGTTACGCTGGCTACCTTTTTATTATGAGCATGCGAATGCAATGCCAGACGCATCGTCAATTTCTGCCTCACGTTCGGGTTTTGACAGCTTGATTGAACACTGTAAGGCATAAACCAACACTCGGCTGGCATATTTGGCCTCCCACTGGCATTTCATAATTTCAGCCATAGTACATTTTACCTATTTCGAATTTGTCAGGACCAAGCGATGGCATTGCAATAAGTGCATTTTGTAAAACGAAAGGCAAGAACACCGTTGAAAAAAAACCTGCAAGACGCTTGAGTTTTGCTTTCAAGAGTGGAACGCTATTAGCGTTATCGGACTGTATTCGTATCGCCTTCCTAATCGCTAGCCCATGGCTTCGCTTCTCGGTGAGCACTTAAACAGTGCCGCAAGGAAAGCCGAAGTGTGGACGCCCTGTCCTCTATCTATGCTTGCGGCGCGACGAAACACGGCCACACGGTGGGGCAATGCTTTGGTATTCATCGACATGGCGAATTTATTTTTTCGAGCGCTCATCAGCGTCCCATAGCGGATGGATGTCTGACGTCCATCTGCTTGAGCCTTTGCCACCTAAGAGGAATCGCTACAAAAAAAGAACTATAAAACAAAATACATTTCCTATGACTAATCGATACGAAGGCAAGTGTCTAAACCCCTGGGATAAACACCCTTCTTTGAAGAGCGTCAATGTTTCTGAGCCATAGGAACGCGATCTACCGGCAAAAAAAAAGAAAAATAAGAGCAGAAAACTTCGCATGAAGGCATCGTTGTGATATTTTGTGTTTATAAATGAAAACCAAAGGCTCCTGTCCGGAATTCATTAACATGCAGAAATTTCGGCGGCCAGGTTATGGAATATCTGGAACCGGTAATGATTTCTCTGCGAGTTTCTCTTGTTGGGATGCGTGGTATTACTTTCTTTGTTGAAGAATTACCTTCCGTCGTCTTTATACGAGATGGCTAATTGATACCTTGAACAACTGTTTTTGTCTCCCATTTCGTTTAATAATGCTTATATATGAAAAATACATTACACAGATACACTTAACCAAGTGTGTCGTCAAACTTTGAAACAATGTGTCGTAACATGTATACCGTAAACAAGTGTGTCGTCAAGCTTTATGCATCAATGTGTCGAACACCCTTTTCTTGACTTTTACCCATTACAGCGTGCTCAAAATGCACAAAAACCGGCCGTGTTGGACTTGTGGTTATGGTGGTTATGGCGCTTGACTGCTAAACCGAAACTCGCTGGATCGAATCACATCCGCAATGGCCGCATTTTAATGGAGGTAGAAATGCTACAGGTTTGTATAATTAGATTTACGGGCACGTTAAAGAAATCTAGGTGGTCGAAATTTCCGGAGCCGTCCAGTAGGGCGTGCCTCATATCCATGTCGTGATTTTGGCGCGTAACCACCTCCCCCGTTATGTTTAACAAATTGTACTATCAGCATCAAATGAAATCCGAACAGCTGCAAGCATTCGCAGTGGTATAGTGCGCACCGTCCAGTTATCACCATGGACAGGCGTGCATATATGGGCAGTGCTGCCGAACCGGATGCCCGCGCCTGTCAATGGTGATGACTGGAGGGTGCGCACTATACCATTGCGAATGCTTGCCGCTGTTCGGGTTTCATTTGACGCCGACTGTACATTACAGATGCTCTCACCATACAACAGCTTGGTGCCGGATTGTTCGTCAGTACCCTGCGGATTCCACTCCCTGAGGATCATGCAGCATTTATTTCAGACTAAATGATCCATTTATTTCATCTATTTATTTCTTCTTGAGGGTGATGAGCACATGACGGAGGACGGACAGTTTGATCGCTCAGTCTGCATAGGAATGCTTCACCATTTAAAGGCGTTCCCGTACCATCCGGGGTAGCAACGGTGGTTTATGCACTGGCAAGCTACCTGTTCAAACATGGTCAGAACAAAGCGATGCCTTCGTACCACGTGGACTGAATATGAGAATCAGAATTGATGGAGGGTGTTCTTTGTAGGTTTGTTGTGATGCGGTACTTCTATGGGATGTTCTACAAAGAACATTTCAGTAGGATTTGCTCCTTTCAGCAAACTGAATCAACCCTTAGACATATCACTGAAACCATTATATTAGGACATGCTCTTTCTGCTTGGTGTACAAGCTATACGGGGAGGCTGGATTACTGTTAGAAATTGTGATTTAGATTACCGACCTGCATTTGTCTACTTCATCGAAGGAGCCTGCGTCAAGTGTTTGTACGATAGCGTTACGGTGATGAAGTACTCACACAGCACAATGTAACGTCGCTTCAAACGTGTGCCACATGTAGAGTCTTTCACTGGAATTTACTGGATGCCACCACTCCAAGCTTGAAAGTTGTCGTCATACACCCTTTGAAAAGTCCAGAGATGGCGGGGCCCGCCCTGACGACCGAAGGGCAGCAGCCTATCGCCTCTGTACTGAAGAAATAGTCGCGCTCATGCACTCGGTAAATTTCTCTGGAGACGAGGTTAAAGGCCGTATGGCTCATGACGTCAGTCTGGAGTGCCAGCCGATCGGGGCATCCGGTTTGAGGAGTAAGCACCGCAAACTCCTGAAGTTGCATCCTACTAAACTGTGGCATACCGTTCCTTGTATTATGCTTCAACAAAAACAAAAAGAATTGCCGCAGCGGCGTAGTGGTTGCACCGTTGGACTGCACACACTGATGCTGGGCACATGAGTTCAAATTCCTCGTTAGCGCATCTTTTATTTATGCTTAATTTATTATATGCATATAATGATGCCAGCACATGGGATGCTCCATAGATAGAGTCGACGTGCCTTTGGGACAGCGAGACTGAAAGTTGGGCTAGCTGGGTGTACTGCAAAGTAGAACGGCAGTGGAAACACACACGGACAAAGTAATGAAAAACCACGAAAACACCGAGCTCAGCGCTGTGTTTCCGTGGTCCTTCAGAGTATACCACTTTACACCCTTAAGGACTTTTTCAATTGTGGAACACCCTTACAACCAAGGAAAAGGGCATTTTAACAAATCAAGACATCTATATTACGGGAGGTTACCCATCCTCTAAATACCCTTATTACCAAAAACAGAAGAATAAAGGCTACCTGTTCAGAAAAATCAATTTGCATCAGCATCGAAGGATAGAATACCATGCACACAGAACCTACCAAACACTCAAGGATAGCACTGTAAAACACCACGTGGGCAGAGGGCTTGCTTTACACAACCTATGCCGACTATCTTGTGTATAAAGCCATAGTATCATCAGCTGCCCTTCTGTGCCGGCGGGGGTATTCCATTCAGTGGCGGTGAAGACATAAATAAACAGTAAACAATCACGGAATACGCTTGAGTTTCTGATAAACCTTAAGCAGAAAAATGTGTTAGTCGAAACCCGCCAATTATTCAACGCTTCTTTAATTAGCGAGTTCCAATTATCGAGCGGCACTCATGTCTTATGAGCCACAGAAGTATTGATAACCCATGACACCCTTAGCTCCGAAAGGGTGTCTTAGGTAAAACATTACCCTTTCCGCAAACGAGAAGGCTACTTGTTAGAGTAAAACAACCTTACACCCTGATTTTTCTACATTCTGGTAAGGCAAGAGGTGTTTTGGCTGTTTGAAATCACTATGACGGTGAAAAGTGGTTTACAGTGTTGTCCGTGTATGAAAGCACTTAATATTCCTTTGGCGCGCCAAGAGACGCTTCGCACTTAAAATGCTCGATTTGCTTGCAACTAAAGACAGTCGCGTGCTGCTTGCTTCAATGTTATCTGACATGATCAGTACAAAACCAAAGAAATCCTCGAAAATAATCACGCGCATGAAGCCGGCCAGCTAAAAGCGCATCGCGCGACCCCCGTAGCGCACGTTTGGCGTTAAATTTCAGGACAGCCAGAATGTTCGTAATTTCTAGAATGATCCACGTCGGCTCCACGTGCTGTCGTAAAGAAGGCTTTCATCAATTCACCACGGAATACTTCAACAAAGCCTTCACAGAAACCGTTCTCGTTTTACTTTTCTTATTTTTATTGCCGGTAGATCGCATTCGTATGGTTCAGAAATATTGACGCTGTTCAAGCATGGCTGGTTATCCTAGGAGTTAAGACACTCGTTTTCGTATTGTAGAGCCCTGGTGTCGAAACACAGCACTGCCGAGGAAATATATTTTGCTTTATACTTCCTTCTCCGTACCGATTCCTCTTACTTGACAAAGGCACAGACTAACGAACTCACAGTTAACTAGCTGAGTCGGCATAGAAGTGCTTACGCATTTGAATGGTCTTAGTTAAAGAAACCCGTGTTTGATATGTGGAGGAGATAACAAAATGATGGAAGCAATGCGGCACGTGTTTCGTAAATTATTTTTGCGTAATAAATGCGTCCTTGCTTCTCTCTGTATTTGGTAACTACCTCTGAACAATAGAATGAGTGGCGCGGCAAGTTCATCGCCTCTCCTATCGCATACTTCGGAGAATATTAATGCTTAGAGTTCTTTGACCGAAGAAGCACGGAGTTCCAACGACTACGCTGTAATTCCAAAAACTTCCACCCAGCTGAACACATTACCTGCAAGTATCCTTGATCGCAGTCGATAGTTTTGCACACGAACTAGAATAAATTTTTCTGGAGTGTCGTTCGTTTCCGTTGTTTTGGTTCATACGATTGATGGCGTGGACTGCTTGGACCACCGCAGTGGTTCGCAGTATCAACCAAATAACAACTTCTGGAGCCCTTCCGCAATTGGGAAAAAGAGGGGAAGCAAAGCTTGGCGTGTGCGTGAATGACCTATAACTTTCCTTGCTTCTTTCTTTCTCTCTTTCTTTCTTACTTTCTTTCCTTTCTTTCTTTCTTTCTTTCTTTCTTTCGCATTGCCCAATGCTCCCTCATAACCTTTTTCTTCCTTGATGCCGAAAAATGGAGCGTCACACACGTGCTTAGCAGTGCAGCACTTCAATTGCAACAGGCAACAAAGACGGTCATGTGTTCATATCCAGGCAACAATAAAATACTGCAACGGAACTGACAAGTGATCTCGATTAAAGACCAGATTGTCACATCAGAAACGTCCAAACTCTGAGAAGCCCACCATCGAGAGATCATCAATTGTCGAAAACTTCGCATGCAAATACGCATCTGACCGGCGCAACACCGAGGGCCGAATTTCTGCACACTCGCCAGCGCCGGGTTTTTCGTGTATGAGGCGCCAGTGAAATTTGTGAGTTATAAAAGATTCGCTCAAAAACAATCCATGGTATGAGCCTTTTGGTTAGCGCCTTACCTTGAAATATCGTCAATATCGCCATAAATAAATGTGACCCCTCATATGTGTCGCATATGTGGATGCCTTTATGGCCATCCATGAATGCGATTCCCGATATCTTTCCGCACAACTCAGAAATTTTTCAACGTCGTGCAATGTTGACGCATTATGAGCTACGCATTCAAAAGCAACGCTGCAATGGTTAAGGCAGTTCATGCGACCATTGTGCACTAAGACGTCGACGGAATGACGTCACGATGACCCAAGCGATATTTTCTGTTTTTCATAGAAATAATGGCTTGAAGACATATATGTACAGAAAAGTACGACTAAACCCATTTTCACAAGCTTGACTAGCATATGCCCCTACAAAATATCATCGCTCACACACGTGGAGTGAAATCGGTGGCCACATTTGGCGACATGGTGACCCAATTGACGGAAGAGTTTATAGATTTGCCGCTGGCACGAGAAAGTAGGCATGTGGTGGTGGCTTAATAGACAGAGCAGTGAATTCGTGTGCAGCAAGACAGGTTCGGTCAGAGCCTCAGGTAGAGGACTGTCTACATTTAGAGGAAGCGTGCAAATAGTATTCTATCTGGTGTAACTTCAACGTTTCTTCGGCATCATGGAGCTATGTGGCTTACATGACACCTACTGGGGCCATATTATGGGACGATCACATTAGGCGGACAGGGTGGCTCAAGGGTACTCAACCGAGCAGCACCCCATGACCCTGCTTCGGAGAAGCCCATCCCAGTCCCATGTAAGCATGCGACCATCCTAAATTACTGTACCACAAAAGTGAGTGCTTAAAATGAGCTCTACCGTTATTCATTCCACGAATTATATTTTATTACGTATACGTCGAGCTTCGGATAGTGTTTAAATTCTGTAATGTTTCAATTTGTGAGCGGCATGTACAGCTAGGCCTTAATAAAGTGTCAACTTGAGCAACCAAGAATGGGTTCCAACCGAAGCCCCAGAAAAGCTTCGGTGTCCTTTTTTCGAAAAAAAAAAGAGGTCTAATGCTACACCCCGATATTCACCTTAAAAGGCAGCGCATACAGAGCAGAATTTTGTAGGTGTAATCCTTGACTAGAGGCTTCCCTTTTATCTCACACAAAGTATCAAAAACAAATGTCCTGAAACCATGAACATCCTCAAAATAAGTGCACGGAGGATGCTAGATGCTGTTCATCATGTGGGTAACCTCCTGACTACTGGCACATTCAGGACAAGTCCATTCGAAAGCCTTCACATGGAATCTAGTGAATGGCCACTCCACTTGCAAAGGCCACATGCCAGCTTTACTTGCTTCCTTAATGTATGATCGGATTCAAGGCGTGACACTTCTTCAACGACAAATGATATGACCTCCGCCGCACTATATACTAACCGACCTGCATCGACACAGCCCTTCTCGATGCGGGTAGGTAACCTAAGTGAAGAAATGGGTGTCCCACTTGAACACGTATTAATGCCTCCTGCAAGGCCGTTGCCACCGTGGCGCTAGAAGGCTTTGAACTGCGACGTGTATTTTGCGGAGATAAGTAGGCGCGCCCCATAAATTCGCATACTCCTCTTTGCTGCTTAATACATTCATAATCCAGGGCTCCAAACGAGAGATATCTATGCCGACTATTTAGGTGTTGGTGAAGCTTTGAAGTCAATAAAACAAATAGAATTTCAATTCATCAGACTTTTTTTAACCATGTTAAAGCATATTCATCAGCACAACATGTAATGATATCCTAGGTACGGGCACATGTGCGTTGAAGACAATGTAGTCGTGACAAAATAACGACTTTCACAAGAACTAAACCGAGGAACCCCTCTCAATTTCTTCCTGCCATAGATCTTAAACCATTCGTGCGTAGGAAGGTGAGGGACTACCGGCAGCGCTTGTGCGATACTAGAATTCCACCTATATTTAAACGGCATATTTAACGGAATATTTAAACGGCCCACCAGTTATGTAATTTGCATTGGGTGACTCCCGGTCGCTAGTTCCCTCTTTCGTCATGCTGTATAACATACGTTGACGTGGGAGAGAGACGGGGGGGGGGGGGGGCGAAGAACTTTACTGAGACCCCGAGGTCTCGGTGAGGGCACGTTGGCATTCGCGGAAGCATGTCAGCTAACTTCGCTTGGTTGACCGTGCAGGCTCTGCTGTTTCTACTTCGTCCTGTGGACGGCCCGTGTTTCCTGGCAGCTGGTGGGAACGCACCGTGGAAATTCAGCCCAGGAATCGCATCGCCCACCGCCATCAAAGCAGAAGATGCCACCGCGTACTACCCGTTTGCTGACAGCCCGCACTCTTGGCTTCCTACGCATGTGACGTCACCAACCCCGGCTATAAAGACAGTGGACGATCCTTACCTGCTCATAGGGCACGGTGGCATTCGCGGAAGTATGTCAGCTAACTTCGCCTGGTTGACCGTGCAGGCTGTGCTGTTTCTACTTCGTCCTGTGGACGGCCCGTGTTTCCTGGCAGCTCGTGGGAACGCACCGTGGAAATTCAGCCCAGGAATCGCATCGCCCACCGCCATCAAAGCAGAAGATGCCACAGCGTACTACCCGTTTGCTGACAGCCCACACTCTTGGCTTCCTACGCATGTGACGTCGCCAACCCCAGCTATAAAGACAGTGGACGATCCTTACCTGCTCAGAGGGCACTGTGGCATTCGCGGAAGCATGTCAGCTAACTTCGCTTGGTTGACCGTGCAGGCTCTGCTGTTTCTACTTCATCCTGTGGACGGCCCGTGTTTCCTGGCAGCTCGTGGGAACGCACCGTGGAAATTCAGCCCAGGAATCGCATCGCCCACCGCCATCAAAGCAGAAGATGCCACAGCGTACTACCCGTTTGCTGACAGCCCACACTCTTGGCTTCCTACGCATGTGACGTCACCAACCCCGGCTATAAAGACAGTGGACGATCCTTACCTGCTCAGAGGGCACGGTGGCATTCGCGGAAGCATGTCAGCTAACTTCGCTTGGTTGACCGTGCAGGCTCTGGTGTTTCTACTTCGTCCTGTGGACGGCCCGTGTTTCCTGGCAGCTCGTAGGAACGCACCGTGAAAATTCAGCCCAGGAATCGCATCGCCCACCGCCATCAAAGCAGAAGATGCCACAGCGTACTACCCGTTTGCTGACAGCCCACACTCTTGGCTTCCTACGCATGTGACGTCACCAACCCCGGCTATATAGACAGTGGACGATCCTTACCTGCTCAGAGGGCACGGTGGCATTCGCGGAAGCATGTCAGCTAACTTCGCTTGGTTGACCGTGCAGGCTCTGCTGTTTCTACTTCGTCCTGTGGACGGCCCGTGTTTCCTGGCAGCTCGTGGGAACGCACCGTGGAAATTCAGCCCAGGAATCGCATCGCCCACCGCCATCAAAGCAGAAGATGCCACAGCGTACTACCCGTTTGCTGACAGCCCACACTCTTGGCTTCCTACGCATGTGACGTCACCAAACCCGGCTATGAAGACAGTGGACGATGCTTACCTGCTCAGAGGGCACGGTGGCATTCGCGGAAGCATGTCAGCTAACTTCGCTTGGTTGACCGTGCAGGTCAGTTTTCACAGTTTTTATTCTGGTATTCGTACCAGCTATTATGCTCTAGTGGTGCTGCCGTGCCCTCGGTGACGCTTATGTATTATCACTGATTGTTGGTCTGCGATGCTCCTTATATTATGCGGTGACATAGAAACTAACCCTGGCCCTAATGATTAAGATATGCTGAAAACTATCCTCTCCGAACTTAAAGGTATAAAGTCGGCTGAAAAAAAACGGTATGACATGCTTTCTAAAATGAACACTAAACTTTCGAAACTTGACGAAGTATTAAAGTTATCGAAAGCGAATGAAAGAAGGATAAAGGCTCTTGAAGAATCCGTCCAGAGTCTGGAAAAGACCACAGCATCACAGGAAAGAAAGCTTCATAATTACGAAAACAGATCACGCAGAAATAATTTGGTAGTCTTTGGCATTCCTGAGGCTCCCAAAGAAACTAGAGAAATGTTGGAAGAAATGGTGGTGCGTAAAGTTTTTAAGGATCAGCTTGGCTTAAGCATTACTTCCGTTGAACGAATTCACAGGATCGGAAGTAACCGCAGTAAGAAACCTAGGCCAATTATTATCAAACTGTACAACTACAATGAAAATATTTCCATTTTTAAGAACTGTTTCAAGCTGAAAGATACTGGTGTATCTGTATCGCATGACTTTTCACAGGCAACGCTGCGAACAAGGAAGAAACTATGGCAGTCCATAAATTCTGATCGGCGTCCCGGCGATAAAGTTAAACTTGTCTATGATAAACTTTTCATAAATGATAAAATCTTCACGTGGGTTGAGGCGACGGACAGCAGAATCCCTCTGCAAAGGGCAGGTACCATACGGAAGCCTACACTATCAAGAAACAAAGTAGACAGATCGAATGACTGACGTTCGCAAGCCCCACATAAACATGCAGAAAAAGTTTTCCGTCTTCTCTGTCTTAATGCTCATAGCCTGTGCAATAAAAAGGATCAGTTAGAGCATGCATTGCTCACGTACGATCCCCATGTCACTGTTATCTCGGAAACTTCGCTTCCTTCTGATATTCCAGACAGTTTCTTTTCCTCGCCTTCATACACATGTTATCGCAAAGACCGCGCTACACGAGGAGGTGGAATAGCGATTCTTGTTAAAAACACGTTGCCGTCGGTACTGTTACCTCCCATTGACTCGGACCACAAAAGCGTTTTTTGTAGAATTAATTTATCAGGCAATCAGATCGTAGTGGATGGAGTGTACAGGCCGCCTGGTGCTAATCCCAATTTCTTGTTAGATCTGTACGATCACCTAGACAAATACCGGAATCAGAACCTAATTACTGCCGGATATTTTAATCTTCCGAGTATTGATTGGTGTACGTTGACATGTGGCCTCACTGATGTGACCAGTTCAGAAACTTTATTGGACATGATGATGGCATACAACTTATGCCAAACAGTCCTGTTTCCTACACGTGTAACTGCTACATGCTCTTCGATCTTAGACCTAGTCCTATGCTCCACTGGCCTTGGTGAGTGTACAGCAGAAGTCCACGAGGGCATTTCAGACCATAGCTTAGTCTATCTTACGTGTGTCCTTCGACGTAATCCTCACTCATGCAATCCTAAATCGATAAATGTTAAAAAAATGCCAGGCCTGCGCGGAAAGCGCAGCACAGTCACAGCGAAAGCTGGAAGAGCGGCATTTCTAGAGCACGTTGTAAACTCTCTTGGGGCTACTAATACAAGTACACTAGCAAGGTCCCCACTACGCCATAAATCACAATATTTGTGAAATTGGGAAGCACCTACAACGCCATTATTCGTCATTGTGCGCAGAAGCGAGGTTCCAGCTACACATATGTAAGGCATTATGTGCACTTTGTTTACGTGACGACTGATGACAATGAAGAATTTTGGCTCAGCCCTTTGTAATGGGTTCGAAGCTTTAAACGGCTCACCAGTTACGTAATTCGCATTGTGTGACGCCCGGTCGCTATTTAACTCTCCCTCCATGCAATATAACATACATTGACGTGAGAAAGAGAGACAGAGAGAGGGGGGAAGAACTTTGGTGAGACGCTGAGGAAATGGATGATGGGCTCATGGGCTTCCTTGGCAACCAATGCAAGTGCGCTTGCGAGGAACCCACTACGCTATAAATCATAATTTCTGTGAAGTAGGGCAGCAGCCACTATGCCATTTTTCGTCATTCAACGGAGAGCCGTGGTACCCGCTAAAAACATGTAAGGCATCATGCGCACTTTGTTGGTGTTGTGCCTGATGACGATGAATTATTGCAGAGCCCCTTGTAGTGGGTTGGAAGCATCCAACAGCCCACTCGTTGCGCGATTCTCATTGTGTGACGCCTGGTTACAGAATTCGCGTTGTGTGGTGCGCGGTTGTTATTTCACTCTTCTACCACACTAAATTACATATGTTAATGTGGTTCCTTCTGGACATGAGGCCTGTATAGCGTCGTTTTGCAAGGAAGTTCCAAGCATGTAAATAGTCTCGATTTGCAAGGCAATAAAGAAAAAAAAAATCGGCATGGCTCTGAGGTAAAACACTGGGCTCCCACGCAGAGGCCCTTGGTTCGAACCCCGTTCCATCCTGAAAATTTTTTCTTATTTCGTTTTTTTTTTTCTTACTTCGAGCGATAGTGGTTACGGACACCGGCGGCGGCGGCGGACAACTACGCCACCAAAAATGGCCGTTGAAATGATCTCATAACAGCTTTCGCTGTAAAACTACGATGCAGCTGACGACTCAAATATTATGCTCCATTTGGAAGACACCCTTTTTTCTTTATGTGATGATAACGTCAACACATTGCGGACAAAGTTTACAAGATGCTGCCAGCATTTCATTAATACCTTCGTTCCAGATAAAATTAAAAGGATAGGTCGAGATAACCCGTGGATAACGAGAGAAATTATTCGAATAACATAGAGCTGAGCTAGTTGGTAATTATTCATTCTAAAAAGACGGGGCGTGCAAACAAGGACACAAGAAAGAAGTCAGGACACCACAAACGCCGACTAACAACTGAGGAGACGCACAACGGCTGAAAAGAAAGAAGGCACGAAAACTTATCTGCGCATGCCCATGCAACAGGCGAACCTATCAATCCGGCACGCGTGGCGGTCTACGTGGAAGATAACTGTTAAGGCATTTGATTTCATCTTTATGCAAGTTAATCGACGGTTGGCTCACGCATGCGCTACTACTATTCTCGATATGCCATGCTTCAATCATCAGGCGCGTTTCTTCATTTCTATGACGGTACAACACTGCGCATTCATCGAATTATGGCGTGCACTTACAATCTCGACAATGCAAAGATAGATTAGAAGGTGAGCCTCATGTTAGCGATCTCTTATGTTCCAACAATCTCTGGTTAATGCATCGGCCCGTTTGTCCTACGTAGAAGCGGCCGCAGCTGAAAGGGACCTTATACACCACACTTGTACGGCAATCAGTGAATTTGTTGGTGTGTTTTACGAAACAAATATCGGTCCGCTTCTTTTCTTTTACTGGCTCAATCTTCCTCTGCACAGCGGCACAAATCTTACCTAGCTTATTGGCAGCCGTGAAAACAACATTAACGCCGTATCTACTTCCTACTTTCTTTAGCCTGTGAGATACGCAATGAATGTACGGTATACCTACGACACGTTTCTTCCTATCGCTTTCTGCAACCATGCTCGGACTTAACACAATAGACTTCGTTAAACGTTCAGCGACCGTGGCCACTGCATCACGAGGATACCCTACATCTAAAAGACGCGTAACCTGTGCGTTAAAGCTATCACTCATTTTGTGCTCACACGACTTGGTGAGGGCTGATTTAAGGCAAGACATGGCGATGCCGTTTTTTACAACCTTCGAGTGCTTCGACGAAAAATTTAACAGCGGTTTCGACGATCTAGGAGAATACTGCCAGCACACGTGGTTCTTCTGGAACGTTAAGGAAATGTCTAGAAATTGTATTTTATTATTCTGAGGCACCTCTTTAGTAAAGCTCAGCCCACCTCCATTTAATTCAAATTTTTCGCTCACGGAAGTTACCACGTTTTCAAAGTCCTCACCACTACAAAAGATCAAGTAATCGTCCACATAACGAAAAACCTTAACAACCGAATTACCTAAGGCGCCTTCCAAAAGATTGTCAATCTTGCTAAGGTATAAATCACTAAGAACCGGAGCAACCTTAGAACCAATACATATCCCTGATTTCTGCACATAAACGCCTTCCTTCCAACCTACAAGCGTCGACTTTAAATACATGGAAAGGATTTCTAGAAATGCCCCGGTAGAAACACCACATTTATCTGTGAAAACCGTCAGGTGCGCTTGTTCGTTAATACATTCATTAACACAATTTAACAAGTCCTCATGCGGCAAAGAATAATACAGGTCTTCAATATCCATACTAAAAGCTTTACAACTTTTTACTTTACAACTTTACAAAGCTTTAATATGCATCTCAAGTGTTCTGATCCTATCCGGCCTTTGGTTAATTACTGCGTCGAGAAGAAACTCAGGCCGGTAGTTTCAGATAAGGAAGGGTATTTTGTAATTATGCCGGACAGTTTGTTCTCAGAAAAAGCATTAGCAGCCATAGAAAAGAATTTTAGGACGGTAAAACTTAAGCCATCGGTAGTTAGGCAACGTGCTGTCGACCTTTTGTTCTGGTCCTATCTTGACATAATCTTGAGAGAATAGCTTGTAATGTCAAGAAGGCTAAATCACTTACTTTAGAATTGTTTTTTTCAGCCAAAACACATAAGAACGAGATCCCCTTTCGAGCAATCCTTTCAGAGAAAGGCACCTGGCAAGTCGCTGTATCTAGTTATTTGCAGAACTGCTTAACCTCTGAGTTTTTCAGACCCTTTTCGTATGCGTAATTCTCAGGCGCTGGTTCAGTTCCTCTCAGAGGAGAACCCCGGCTGTTGTAAAGCTTTTAGTATGGATATTGAAGACCTGTAATATTCTTTGCCGCATGAGGACTTGTTAAATTGTGTTAATGAATGTATTAACGAACAAGCGCACCTGACGGTTTTCACAGATAAATGTGGTGTTTCTACCGGGGCATTTCTAGAAATCCTTTCCATGTATTTAAAGTCGACGCTTGTAGGTTGGAAGGAAAGCGTTTATGTGCAGAAATCAGGGATATGTATTGGTTCTAAGGTTGCTCCGGTTCTTAGTGATTTATACCTTAGCAAGATTGACAATCTTTTGGAAGGCGCCTTAGGTAATTCGGTTATTAAGGTTTTTCGTTATGTGGACGATTACTTGATCTTTTGTAGTGGTGAGGACTTTGAAAACGTGGTAACTTCCGTGAGCGAAAAATTTGAATTAAATGGAGGTGGGCTGAGCTTTACTAAAGAGCTGCCTCAGAATAATAAAATACAATTTCTAGACATTTCCTTAACGTTCCAGAAGAACCACGTGTGCTGGCAGTATTCTCCTAGATCTTCGAAACCGCTGTTAAATTTTTCGTCGAAGCACTCGAAGGTTGTAAAAAACGGCATTGCCATGTCTTGCCTTAAATCAGCCCTCACCAAGTCGTGTGAGCACAAAATGAGTGATAGCTTTAACGCACAGGTTACGCGTCTTTTAGATGTAGGGTATCCTCGTGATGCAGTGGCCACGGTCGCTGAACGTTTAAAGAAGTCTATTGTGTTAAGTCCGAGCATGGTTGCAGAAAGCGATAGGAAGAAACGTGTCGTAGGTATACCGTACATTCATTGCGTATCTCACAGGCTAAAGAAAGTAGGAATTAGATACGGCGTTAATGTTGCTTTCACGGCTGCCAATAAGCTAAGTAAGATTTGTGCCGCTGTGCAGAGGAAGATTGAGCCAGTAAAAGAAAAGAAGCGGACCGATATTTGTTTCGTAAAACACACCAACAAATTCACTGATTGCCGTACGAGTGTGGTGTATAAGGTCCCTTTCAGCTGCGGCCGCTTCTACGTAGGACAAACGGGCCGATGCATTAACCAGAGATTGTTGGAACATAACAGATCGCTAACAGGAGGCTCACCTTCTAATCTATCTTTGCATTGTCGAGATTGTAAGTGCACGCCAAAATTCGATGAATGCGCAGTGTTGTACCGTCATAGAAATGAAGAAACGCGCCTGATGATTGAAGCATGGCATATCGAGAATAGTGGTAGCGCATGCGTGAGCCAAGCGTCGATTAACTTGCTTAAAGATGAAATCAAATGCCTTAACAGTTATCTTCCACGTAGACCGCCACGCGTGCCGGATTGATAGGTTCGCCTGTTGCATGGGCATGCGCAGATAAGTTTTCGTGCCTTCTTTCTTTTCAGCCGTTGTGCGTCTCCTCAGTTGTTAGTCGGCGTTTGTGGTGTCCTGACTTCTTTCTTGTGTCCTTGTTTGCACGCCCTGTCTTTTTAGAAAGAAATTATTCAGTTAAAACGTAGAATAAAACGTTATAGAAAACAAAAATATGACAGGACCCTTATCTCAAGTTTAGCTCTCGATCTACAGCTTAAGTTGCAAGAATCAAGAGAGCGCTGCTTTACTGTTAAGCTCGGTCGCTTTGTGACGGAAAATCCTGCCAAATTTTGGCAGTTTTTGTCCCAAAAAGATTGTCGCAAAATAAATCAAATTTTTGTGAACGGGAGTGCCCTTACCGATAAAAAAGAAATAGCTGAGTCATTCAACATGTTTTTTCAAAGTGTTTTTACGAAGCCATGCTCTCCGATGACACAGTCGCTTTCCGAAGAATTCTACGACAACGAAAATATTAACACAGTTGGTATATCTACTGAAGGCGTGACTGAGCTTCTCCTGCGCTTAGACATTAAGAAATCGCCAGGACCGGATAATGTTCCAAACGCCTTTCTTAAAAGATATGCAGTACAAGCGGCTCCCCTTTTAGCAACAATTTTTCAGAAGTCTATCGATACGGCCACGTTCCCTGACGACTGGCGTGTCGCAAAAGTCATTCCTGTTTTTAAAAAGGGTTCCCCATTACAGATAGATAACTACCGTCCTATATCCCTAACTTCTTGTTCCTGTAAAATGCTTGAGCATATATTAGCGAAATACATATATGATTTTTAGGGCAAAAACACGTAATAACTGATGCACAACACGGCTTCCGACATGGCTACTCCACTGTAACTCAATTAGTCAAAACAGTTCATGAATTTACCAAAGTTCTTGACAAAGGTGGTCAGATTGATTTAATACTATTAGACTTTTCCAAGGCATTTCACAGGGTAGTGCATTCAAAGTTAATATCAAAAATAAGAGCAATTGGTTTACCCTTGCACATTATTCACTGGGTTAAAACATACCTATCAAATCGAAAACAATACGTAAACATTGATGGATCGAGTTCGCGGTTCTTAGATGTGTACTCAGGAGTTCCACAGGGGTCCGTCCTGGAACCACTCCTCTTTAACATTTATATTAATGACATTCAAGATGTAGCGGACTCGTCTGTTTGTTTGAAACTATTCGCAGATGACTGCGCTATATTTACGCCTGTAAATTCTGTATCTGACCAGATCACCCTGAATGGCACTTTACATAAATTGGCAGAATGGTGCAATAAATGGGAAATGGTAATCAACCTGCAGAAAACTGTGCACATGAGCATCACTAACAAATGCAACAAACTTCCTTTTACGTATCATATAGAAAATACCCCCCTTGAAGAAGTTCAGGCATGCAAATATTTCGGAATAACATTAACTTCCACTCTTAACTGGCCGACCCATATCAATAACATAAGCTCCATAGCCCGAAAAAAATTAGGCCTTCTGAACCATAAGTTGGGCGAATCCCCTCCTTCCCTCAGATTGATGACATACAAAACAATGATTAGACCTTCCTTGGAATATGGCAGTGCTGTTTGGGATCCTTACACCCAGGTAAACATAGAAAAACTCGAAAAAATGCAAAGGTTAGCTGTCCGTTATGTTTACAAACGTTTCAGACGTCTTGATTCACCTTCGGCTATGTTACAGTTGGCCGAATTACAGCCACTATCTGAAAGGAGAAAAGAGGCACGTTTGAAGTTCTGGGTTCTGTTTATTTTGGTAAGCTTGGAATAAAAACTGACGGTTACTTGAAGAAGCACATCGGTCGAGAGTCATTACATCGAGCCTGTATTCGCAAGAACTAACTTGTATAAATATTAATTCTTCCCGCGAACAATCGCAGAGTGGAATTCATTACCATCCACATCACCCATGCTACGTAGTAATGTTTGATTTTTTTCCCTTTTGTGTGTCTCTTTATGTACACCCTCTCCTGCTTGGACTACTGTCTGCAGTATTGTACAAAATAAAATAAAATAAAATAAATAGATCATGCTCTTATGGGCTTCCTTGGCAACCATAGAGTTTCCTACAATACTTACTAGAGGGAACTCTGGCGCTAGTGTCTATGGGAGCTGCAACACATGACGCTTCAGCCAGCATGGGAATGATGGGTAGTACACAAATTTGTCTAAACTTCGTACTTTCGGCTCCGTTTGGCTCCGCGTCGGCTGCATCCGCTTTGTCGCAAAACGAAGTTCAGCAAAAGTCAGCAGTTTCACTTCGCCACTTTAACTTCTTTAGGCTCAGCGCTTCAAATCTGGTCACGAAGTTCACAACGATCCATTCTTTTATCCGAAAGAAAACTAAAACATAGCAATAAACAAAGCCACAAGTACGTTTGAAGCCGCAAGCACGAAGACTAGGCAAATTTGTGTACTACCCATCATTCCCATGGTAGCTGAACGATCGCAGCGCCAGAGTCCCCTCTAGTTAATTTTAGGAAACTCTATGTTGGCAACCAATACAAGTGCACTTGCGAGGAACCCACTACGCTATAAATCATTGAAATTTTACTGAGACCCCGAGGAAGTGGATCATGCGCTTATGGGCTTCCTTGGCAACCAATACAAGTGCACTTGCAAGGAACCCACTACGCTATAAATCATTGTAAATTTGGAGAAGTAGGGCAGCAGGCACTGTGCCATTTTTCGTCATTCTACGGAGAGCGTCGGTAACTGCTAAACGCATGTAAGGCATTATGCGCACTTTGTTGATGCTCTGCCTGGTGACGATGAAGAATTATGGCAGAGCCCTTTGTAATGGGTTCGAAGCATTCAACAACCTACTCGTTGCGCAATTCGCATTGTGTGACGCCTGGTTACAGAATTCGCGTTGTGCGACGCTTGTTGCTTATTTTACTCTTCTACCGCTCTATATTGCATGTGCTAATGTGGTTCCTTCCCGACATGAAGCCTGTATAGGACCTTTTTTCAAAGCAGTTTCAAGCGCCGGCATGGCTCAGAGGTTGAATACTGGGCTCCCACGCAGAGGACCCAGGTTCGAACCTCGTTCCATCCTGGAATTTTTTTCTTATTTCGTTTTTTTTTTCTTATTTCGAGCGATACTGGTTACGGACACCGGCGGTGGCGGCGGCGGCGGACAACTACGGCGCCAAAAACGGCCGGTGAAATGATCTCATAACAGCTTTCGCTGTAAAACCACGTAACGTTTCGTCACGCGACTGAAATCACGCAACATCGAGTATAGGCACCCCCGCTATAAACCACGTAACAGCTAAAACCGTTTTGATCTAGCGTATAGGCAAATAATACCACTCCATCCAGCGTTCTTCTCTCTCCATGTTATTGCCCCAATGGGGGCCGTAGTGCAGCTTCACAGGAACCATTGCTGCTGGGCAGCTGTATGAGGTACAAGTCCACCGGCTCTTGTGCTCTAGGCCCTTCTCAAGGCATTGGTGCGCGTAAAAGCAACGCCATTCTTAGTTTTCATTTCTCGTTACGTACATTTATTCCGTTTTATTATCTTACGCCCTCCAAGTATAGCCCCTAGCTAACCGCACTATATGCATCGTGTTATGTATCTGCTTTACGCCTCTTTGAGCATAAGTTTACATGGCGAGCCCTGGCCAGATTTGGGTGTCGCGCCACAAAACACCACTACATCTTCATAGTCACAAATAACGTTCTTCATTGGAATACAGATGGCGTATATGTAGACGCCTACACACTACTCAGCGTACAGAATGGAATCTGTCACAGTAGGGAGCCAAAAACAGGAGGGCAGAAAATGAATGTAAAAGAAAGAAAATAAATGGTCATCATGGGTACATGTGAGCCAATTCTCATAGTGGCAACAAAGGGTGCTTTTGGGCGTAATGTCTTCAAGGAACACAATGAGAAAAATACGCCGAACATCCTTTGGGAGCTATATAAAGGATGCGTAAGCATAGGCGTGCCCATGGTTAGGTCACGGTCCCCCCCCCCCTTGTCACGTCACAGGGGGGCACAAAATCTGCCCCATATGTTGACAAAATCAACTTTCAACAATGAACCTTCAACCCATATTGGGGAAACCCGGGCACGCCTACGTGCGTAAGCGTTGACTATTAATGTACGCTGAGACCATCCCTAGAGAGTTTGTTTCGAGTGGCGTCGGCATGACGTCTTTCATCTTTCGAGAGTTCATCAGCCTCAAGAAAAACGCCATGAAAAGCGCATCCCCAATCGCCTAAACGTGTGCGTGGCATGATCTTTCGGCCTAAGTTTTCCTGTCTGTACAATCAGCCTTGTTGGTTTTACATATTCTCCTAGAGAGGCCCTTTATCACCACCACGATATATTTCGACGAAGGCTTCCTAGAAAGCGTTCCACTTATACTTTTATTTTTCACCACCAGTACAGCGCACTCAAGCTTAAATATATCCTTATTTTGCAAGCGTGGTTGTGTAACCCAGTGCTCCGCCTGTGCACGGGTTCAGCACACTCGGCTTCGAAGAGGGGGGGGGGGGCGGGGGGCAAGGGTTGTTCCTACAACGTTTCATTGGGAGACAAATTGAAATGGGAATAGCAGGGAGGGTTCTCCGATTCTTATTTCGAGATTTCATTAGCTGAGGCCAACTCCCTGGCTCCTTCCACGTGCTCTTGCTGGTCAAGGGGGTCAAACTGAACAGGCTTGCCTGTCATCCTTCCCACGTTGGTGGCTGTGTAGCGTCTAAGGCACTATTAGACTTTCAAGCCCATACTCTATAGGCACATAAGGTATCTGCTGTTTGCCTCCAGAATTTACATTCGGCTGAGAAATATTATGACCCCACAGGATGTAGCATTCCTGGATTATCGAATGGCATATTTCCATTTCGGCATAACTTCCATTCTGAGCTGTAGCATTACGCTGTGCGTGGATGGGTGCTCCCTAAAGCCGAACATGATGCGGGGTATATAATCGTTTTCCTACAGGTATGTTGCAAGCCTGCTGTATGCTGCTTTTTCCATTGGCTTGCAAGCATATCAACTGAGCGAAGTCGAACGCAGGTTCTTAGTATTCAAATCAAACACCACCAATAAAGTTTACTTTCGAGAAAACCTAGACGCCTTAGCAACAGCCGAAGAAAGACGACGCATAAGACAAGAGCGTTTCTTCTTTCTTCCGGTGTTGCTAAGGCTTCTAGTCTTTAAAGTGCAGCTTTTAGGCGCCCGTTCCTGCGTTTATCGGCGTCGCCGTTGGCGTCGGCGGCGTAGCCAATAGAGCGGACGCGCGGAGTCTGTCGATATCACGAGCGACTGGCCTCTAACCTCGCTTTTTTCTCTCCGTCAGGCGCGCTGGTCCCTCCGTCGGAGCTCGTACGTATGCAGGGCTCCGAGCTGTGTTTCGCTTGCTTCGAGACGCCTGCAATGGACAGAATTGTTTGCTTACCAATCGAGCGCTGGCAGTTTCTGTGGCAATATGTAACGAATGTTAGATTGCTACAACTGCGGATAGCCAAAACATTAAACACTGACGAAGCTGCGCCCAGAATTCCCGATAGTCGTCCTCATAATTTTCGGTAAATTTTTTTCTTGTAGTTGTGTACCAACGTGCCCAGCGACAATTTCTGCTAAATTTTATTTTGTTTTTAGCTTCGTTTTTTGATACTGATGGTCGTCCTCCGCGGCCTTGGGATTCTTGCGGCCGTTCCGTTATTTTCATATATACCAAAATTGGTATGGCGTGAAAAGTGTTCATGACGAACATGATGACAGGTCCTAACGTGCAAATCATCACCCGCATGTCATGTGCAGCATGATTTACATGACATGGTCTACAGGGAGTTTCTTTGATCGCTCTAACATCGCTATTTCTTTAGCTGATGACTAGCGCCACCTAGAGCACATCAAGCAGGCCTCATTCTCAACGTGTGCAAGCCTTGACATTGCTTGCTTTTCATGCTGCCACGTGCCGACCGCTTTCTCCGGGCAAACGCGTGCTTTGTGTGAAAGACGTCATGGAGAGGAAGAAGTGCAATGTCGGTGTGCACGTGAAATGTTTCCAGGCTTACCACACCCGCACATAACACCCCTAATTCACAGTGTCCTATATGTACAGGACGGCTTGAAAAACAGTGTTGCGTTTACCTGGCAGCAAGTAAAGAACTTGTGCTTTCTTTTGAGGCTAGAATTGCCCTTTTTGTGAAAAAAATATTTGTTTTGTCTTTTTTTTTAGCTTTGGCATATATGGGTTGAATGAATGGATATATACGAATACTGGTATGACAAGACATTTCTCTATGAAGAACATAACTGACACGTGGTAACATGAAAATCATGACATGCATGTGATGTACGACATGATTTACTTGCCACGCTCATGGCGCACTCTCGGCCGTTTTGCTAGATTGATATACACGAAAATTGGTATCGCGCGATGTGACTGTATGAAGAACAAGAATAAGAGTTGGTAACATAAAAACCATGACATGCATATCATTTAAAGTATCATTTACATGCCACGCTCATGGTACACTCGCGGCCGTTTCGCTCGCTCGATATACACTAAAATTTGTATTGCGCGATGTGACTGTACGAAGAACATGAATAACAGTTGGTAACATGAAAACCAATATATGCATGTCATTATTTACATGCCACCCTCATGGTGCATTAACGGCTGTTTCGCTAGCTTGATAGGCGCCAAAACTGGTATTCCGTGACGCGACTGCACGACGAACGTAAATGAGAGGAGATCACAAGAAAATCATGACATGCATGGCACGTACGACATGATTTCCATGCCACGCTCATGGCGCACTCGTGGCCGTTTCGCTAGATTGATATACACCAAAATCGGTATCGCGCTACCCAACTGTATGACGAACATAAGTGACAGGTGGTAACATGAAAACCCTGACATGCATGTCATGTATGGAATGATTGACATGCCACGCTCCTGGTGTACTCGCGGCCTTTTCACTCGTTTGATACACACCAAAATTGGTATTGCGCGATGTGACTGTATGACGACATAAATAACCCGCCACCGCTTCAGGCTTCAAACTTATTCTCATACACAATTTGAGAAGTCCAGAGATGCCCCGCCCAGACGACCGAAGTGCGGCAGCCTATCGCCTCCGTGACCGAAGAAATAGTCCAGCTCATGCACTGGGTAAGTTTCTCTCGAGGCGAGGTTACAGGCCGTATGGCCCAAGATGTCAGTCTGGAATGCGAGCCCATGGGGGTATTCGCCTTTGAGGAGTAAGCACCGCAATCAACTAAACTTGAATCCGACTATAATGTAGCATGCTGTTCCTTGTAATATGCTTCAATAAAGGCAACAACAAAAGCCTCAGTGGCGAAGTGGCTGTACCGTTGGACTGCATGCACTGATGCTGGGCGCATAAATTCAAATCCCTCGTTAGAAAATTTTTTTATTTATGCTTAATTTATTATATGCATATAATGATGCCAGCCCATAGGATGCTCGATAGATAGAGTCGACGTGCCTTTGGGGCAGCAGTCTAGTTGGGCTAGTTGGCAGTACTGCAAAGTACAACGGCAGTGGAAACACACACGGACAAAGTATCAAAAACCACGAAAACACCGAGTTCAGCGGTTTGTATCCCTGGTCCTTCAGAGTAAACCTCTTTACACCCTTAAGGGCGTTTTACCATGTGGGACACCCTTACACCCAAGGAAAAAGGCATTTTAACAAATCAAAACACCCATATTACGGGAAGTTACCCATCGTCTAAACACCCTTATTACCAAAAAAAAGAACAATAAAGGCTACCTGTTCAGAAAAATCAATTTGCATCAGCATCGAAGGATAGAACACCATGCACACACAACCTTCCGAACACTCAATACTAGCGCAGTAAAACACCACGTGGGCAGAGCGCTTGCTTAAAACGAGCTATTCCGACTATCTGGTATATAAAGCCATATATATTCAGCTGCCGTTCTGTGCCTGTGGGGGTATTCCGTTCCGGGCCCGCGGAGGCATAATTAAATAGTAAACAATCATGGAATACCCGTGAATTTATGATGGGCTTGTAGATAGTCCTTAAGGGGAAACATCTGTTACTCGAAACCCGCCTAATATTTAACGCTTCTTTAATTAGCGAGTTCCAATTATCAGGTGGCACTCATGTATGAGTGACAGGTGTTTTGATGACCCATGACACCCTTAGCTCCGAAAGGATGTCTTAGGTAAAACGTTACCCTTTCCGCAAACGAGAAGGCTACTTGTTAAACAACCTTACACCTCGATATTTATAAATTCTGGTTAGGGGGGGGGGCGTTTTCGTTGCTTGAAATCACTATGAGGGTGCAAAGTAGTTCACAGTGTTGTCCGTGTGTGGGAGCGCTACCGACTTAATAGAGAGTTTGAGAATTGGGGACCCAGGACGCTGGGCCCCCGAGCTGCGTAGGGCAGCCTGCTCTTGCGTTCGGATGATCAGCAGAGTTTGAGAATTGGGCTAACGCAGACTGAGTTGGGTCAAGCGCACGGAGCGCCACGCGTGACGAAATTTAAAATCATGCGAGACGCGGGCCATACTGCGCCGTGACCCAGCTGCGTCTGTAGAGAGTTTGAGAATTGGGGCCCCAAGGAGCTTGGGTACCCAAGAAGCATGCGAGCCACCAGGGCGCATGCGCAGAACCCAAGCCACACTCGGGCTCTTGCGCTTGCGTTGACCCGAGACGCAAAAATTGAAAACTAGCGCGGGGCCACAAGGCGTCTTGGGTCACCAGCGAGAAGACACAGACGCAGCCGAGCCACGGCGAATATGGCCCGCGTTTCGCATGATTTTAAATTTCGTCACGTGTGGCGCTCCGTGCGCTTGACCCAACGCAGCCTGCGTTGGCCCAATTCTCAAACTCTGCTGATCATCCGAACGCAAGAGCAGGCTGCCCTACGCAGCTTGGGGGCCCAGCGTCCTGGGTCCCCAATTCTCAAACTCTCTTGTGTCTTCTCGCTGGTGACCCAAGACGCCTTGGGGCCCCATGCTAGTTTTCGATTTTTGCGTCTCGGGTCAACGCGAGCGCAAAAGCCCAAGAGTGGCTTGGGTTCTGCGTACGCGCCCTGGCGGCTCGCAAGCTTCTTGGGTCCCCGAGCTCCTTGGGGCCCCAATTCTGAAACTCTCTAATATGCCTTTGGCGCGCCAAGAGACGCTTCGCACTGAAAATGCTTGATTTGCTTGCAACTAAAGTCAGTCGCGTGCTGCTTGCTTCAATGTTGTCTGACATGATCAGTACAAAACCAAAGAAATCCTCGAAAATATTCACGCGCATGAAACCGGCCAGCTAAAAGCGCATCGCGCGACCCCCGTAGCGCACGTTTCGCGTTACATTTCAGGACAATCAGAATGTTCGTAATTTCTAGGATGATCCACGTCGGATCTACGTGTTGTCTTGAAGAAGGCTTTCATTCATTCACCGCGGAATAATTCAACGAAGCCTTCACAGAAACCGTTCTGGTTTTACTTTTCTTTTTTATTGCGATAGCAATTATATGGACAGTCTCGGCTGATTTTCGCCATCGCCTTCGTCATGCACCATATATATATATATGTCTATATATATATATATATATATATATATATATATGTATAAAAGCCGCAAAGAAAAATATTTCAGGAAAACTTTCCCACGCGCGGAATCGAACGGGCGACCTCTCGCTTTCCAGCGAGCGGCGTTAGACGGTTACGCCACGAGCAGTACCGTCTTTCAGCCTGATAACGGCGAGCTATTTATATACACCATTTACTTCAGCATGCTTTCTTAGTCACCACATAGATGGCGCAATGTGCGCGCGTTGTGCGCTTTAAAGATCGCCGCCCCGCTCCTGCGAACGCCGTTGCTCGGTTGCTCTTCGCCCTACAGGGCGTGGTCGCCTTCGTGCGCTTATCTTGAGGAAAGAAGGGGGCGGCCGGGGGGGGGGGTGAAGCGGGCGGTTGTATGTCTTGCGCTTCCCCCGCGATGTCCGCGCTGAAGTGACAGAGCGTGCGAAGTTACTCGCTGCAGCGCTTCGCTCGCTGCAGCGGCCGCGTTTGCGAAAGGAGCGCGCTGTTCAAACAGAAATAAGTAACAACTGTGACAGTTAGTTCGCGCTCGTCCTGTGTGTACCTGTTCGTTCGTTTCGTGCGTCCTGCTTTATGTTTGAGCAGTGTGCTTCAAGTGTCGAGCTGTGACGCATGATAGTTCGCGCTCGTCCTGTGTGCGTTCTTTTCGAGCTGCTTTCCGTTCTTCGCGTTACATTCCAATTTATTGCTATCGCATTCATTGCTTCGCCGTTGCGGCGAAACTGTGACTTTTTTATTGCCGGTCGATCGCATTCGTATGGTTCAGAAACATTGACGCTCCTCAAGCATGGCTGTTTATCCTAGGAGTTAAGACACTCCTTTTCGTATAGTAGAACCCTGGTTTCAAAACAAAGCACTGCCGAGGAAACATATTATGTTTTATACTTCTTTCTTTGTAGCGATTCCTCTTCCGTGACAAAGGGGCACACGGACAAACTCAGAGTTAACTCGATGAGTCGGTGTAGAAGTGCTTACGCATTTAAAGGGTCTTAGTTAAAGAAACTCGTGCTTGAGATGTGGAGGAGAAAATAAATGATGGAAGCAACGTGGCACGTACTTCGTAAATTCCATTTGCGTACTAAATGCGTACTTGCTTCCTTCGGTATTTGCTAACCGCCTCTGAACAATAGAATGAGTGGCGCGGCAAGTTCATCGCCTCTCCTATCGCATACTTCGGAGATGATTAATGCTTAGAGATCTTTGACCGAAGAAGCACGGAGTTCAAACGGGCCACGCTGTAATTCCAAAAACTGCCACGCAGCTGAACACATTATGTGCAAGTTGATAATTTGGCACACGAACTAGAGTAAATTTGCCTGCAGTGTCATTTTCAACGTTTCTTTGCCATTCGTTTCCGTTGTTCCCGTTCATAGTATTGATGGCGTGGATTGCTTGGACCACCGCAGTGGTTCGCAGTATCAACAAAATAACAACATCCGTAATCCTTCCGAAATTGGGAAAAAGCGGGCAAGCAAAGCTTGGCACGTGCGGACCTATAACTTTCTTTGCTTCTTTCTTTCTTGCTTGCTTTCTTTCTCTCTTTCTTTCTTTCTTTCTTTCTTCCTTTTCTTTCTTTCTTTCTTTCTTTTTCTTTCTTTCTTTCGTTCTTTCTTTCTCTCTTACTTACTTTCTTTCTTTCTTTCTTTCTTTTCTTTCTATCGCATTGCGCAATGCTCACTTTATAACCTTTACCTTCCTTGATGCCGGTAATTCAATTGCTACAGGCAACAAAGACGGTCATGTGTTCATGTCCAGGCAACAATGAAATACGGCAACGTGAAATGACAAGTGAGCTCGATAAAAGACCAGATTGCCACTTCAGAAACGCCCGACCGCCGATAATCCCACCATCGAGAGAGCATCAATTGTCGAAAACTTTGCATGCAAATAGGCATCTGACCAGCGCAACTTCGAGGGCCGAATTTCTGCACACTCACCGGTGCCGGGTTTTATGCGTACGAGGCGCTGCTAAAAGGTTCGCTCAAAAATAATCCATGGAGTGTGCCTTTTCTCTCGCGGCTTACCTGTAAATATCGTCAGTATCTACAATTATCTATTGTCACATAAATAAATGTGACGCCTCATGTGCGTCGCATATATGGATGCCTTTAAAGCTATCCATAATTCCGATTTCCAATATCGTGGAGCTCTTCTTGCTTTATGTCCACACAACTCACAAACATGTCAACGTCGTACAATGTTGACGCATTATGGGCTACGCATTCAACAGCAACGCTGAAATGGTTATGGCAGTTCATGCGACTATTGCCCACTGGGACCTCGACGGAATGACGTCACGATGACCGAAGCGATATTTTCTGTTTTTCATAGAAATAACGGTTTGGAGAAATATATGTACAGAAAAGTACGACTAAACCCACTTTGGCAAGGTTGACGATCAAAAATAGCATCGTTGACACGCGTTGAGTGAAATTGGTGGCGACACAGTTGGTGGCATGGTGACCCACTTGACGGAAGGGTCTATAAACTTGCCGCTGGCGCGAGAAACTAGGCATGTGGTGGTGCCTTAACAGACAGAACAGTGGGTTCGTGTGCAAGAAAACAGGTTCGGTCCAAGCCTCAGGTAGAGGACTTTCCGCATTCAGAGGAAGCGTGTAAGGAGTCTTCTGTCTGGTGTAACATCAACGTTTCTTCGGCATTACGGAGCATATGTGTCGTATCTGATGCCTACTGGGACCATGTTATGAGAGGATCCCATTAGGCGGACAGGACGGCTCGAGGGTACTCAACAGACCAGCACCCCATGACCCCGCCTCGGAGGAGCCTATTCCAGTCCCATGTAAGTATGCGGCCATCCTATATTACTCCAAGGGACTCATGCGTATCTACTTCATCCCCCATAAGAAGCTCACAAAGGAGGAAGCTGTCAGATGGCGCTTGATCCAGACCGGAACCTAAGCAAACTTACATTTCCACAATAAAATGCACCCAACAGAATGCCCTGCGCGCTGCCAATGGGGCTCTGAAAAACAATCCTAATGCACACTGCGTGGACATGCGGGGCTATCCGCAGCCTACCCCCATTCGCCAAGGCAGTATGGAGCGGCGGGAGTAGTTGCTGGCCAGCTATAACCTTGAAGATCAGATCAATTTGATCGACATGGCATTCAGAGCACCTAGTGCCCATATGGCGTCCTAAACTGCGGTCAGCCAGCACTGCTAGATGGGACTTGCGGAACAAGCTGGTCCCACACCACAAACCACTTTCTGCCAATAAATGATTTTTTTTCTTGACTTTCCTTGTGTGACGTAAAACTTCGCGTGTCCGATTTCTTAGCCAACTAGCCAATCAGCACGTACTGAAAGAGAACTCTTGACGATGCCTCCAGCTGAGAATACGGTCCCTGACGATGTTCGTATTTAAAAAACAGTTTACAGTAATTTTCGCTTAGCCATGATTTGATATGAGATATTGATTACTATGAGATATTGAATTCGCCATTTATGCGAAATTGGGTCTGCCTTCTAATAGTTCCATTCACTTTCAAAGACAAGAATTTGTACATTCTTTCACACTGTAAATCGACGTTTCCTTGCACCGCGTTTTTGTCTACTTGAGAAAGACCATTGCTATATGGGAAAAGGGGACGCAATTGGGCTACCTTATAATAGTTTTCTTCATTTTCAAATAAAAGAATTTGTAATTTTGTTCAGAAAAACGCATTTCACAATTCACCGGCAACTTCACCGCTCGTTTTCAGGCAGCCATCTTGGTTAAGGGAGGAGGGGTTTAAGAGGCTCTGGTCGACGTGGAACACATGACCACGATAGCATCCGGCGTGACCTTATCGAATCCGCTCACAATCAGCTGTGACTAGAGTTACTACAGCAGTGTTGCGCGTCTGTCTTCCAAACGCCGCTAGCAACGGTATACTGTGGAGAAGCTGATGCTCGAGCCAATTTTTGTATTTCCCTCTACCGCGCATGCAGCAAACTGGATTGACGCTAGTCATCCCCAATGAAGTTCATCGCCGGTCGGGGACACGACATTTCTGTCAATCAACGACAAGCTCGCCCGCAAAAGCGGAGCGTGTCTTCGCCGCATGCCTGCGGTTGCTGTGTGGGCCTGCGCGCAACCGTGCTAGCTAGACCCAGCACATACAGTAACTGTAGCTACGACGTAACCGAATCCCCAGGGGGTGTGCTGGGTGCTCCTACAGCTGCTAACTGAGGGCAAGATTACGTATGCGTCCTCACAACTCGAGTGCCAGAGTAAAGCAATGTCCTCTATTGGGAGCATTCCCCTCGCGTCCGCGTGAGTCATAATTTTTCTCCGACACTGCTTCTACTGTGCTGCTAGAGATATGCAGACCAAGATTATATGAAGCTGCCTTTCCGCGTCGTGGCTGTGTAAGAAGAGTAGCCGCATCCAGAGTATCATTGCCTAGACCATACACCTAGAAAGAGTTGCCCAGTTGTATATTTTCCTGCGAAGCTTGCCCTTTGTTATTGCACGGTAAATCGACCTCACTGAAACGATTCTTGAAATTCCTTCGCTACACGTGGCAATGACGCACGGTTCCCGGCTTTGCGCGCACTAGACATTGGAAACTGAACGTTGCCCTTTTCCCTGCTGCAATTTCTTCAATGCACAGCAGAAATAATCTTCCTTCGTTCACTCGTTCCTTTAGCCAGTGTCGTCGTAGACGTTGAAGCAATCGTCAACCATTTATCGAACCATCCTTCGTCAAACATTTTCATCTATAGTTCTGAAGACGTTAAGGCCTTGTCAAAACTACAGATACGTATTTTTTGCGTGCATGCGTGTACTTCAAACATCACTGACTTTATGCAAATTGCGAAAACATGCATATTTAATCAACAATGAATCAACTATTGTTAGCCCGGCGCGAAGCACATGCAACAGAACAACATGTAATAATATCCAGCATACCAAGGCGCAGGTGCATTGAAGGCGATGTAGTTGCCCACAAAATGACCAGTTCCCCGATGATGAAACCGAGGAACCCCTCTATATTTCTTGCGGCCATTGATCTTATACCATTAATGCGTAGGAAGGTGAGGGACAACTGGCAGAGCTTGTGGGATTCTAGGCCCTATAAAAGCTCCACCCAAATTAACCTCAGATAGGAAAATGGCGTCCGAGTAAATTGCGACGCAGTCAGGTCACTCTATTGACTTAGAAAAGGTCATACGCACAAAACGCACACTTCCCTGCTCCTTCGCAATGAACCGCCCGTCTGGGCTGAACGCGGTGCGACTAATGGTCTTCCACAAATTACTGAAATACCGCATGCTCTACACACTAAGGAAAAAGCTTTTTTTTTTCTAGCATATAGACCAAGAATACCACTACACGCAGCGTTATTTCTAGGCTCAGATCCTTCATTCAGCACAAGTTCTGTTTAACATTTTAAGTTAAACCCAAAGACGGCATGTCATAGCCCAAATTGGGATCCTAGCGCAGCCTCTCAGGAGAGACTGCTGCTACAGCCGCTGTATGAGGCACATGTCTTCCGGATCTGGTGCTCAAGGGCCTTGCCTAAGCATTATTCCGCGTACAAGCAACGTCATGTTTACTTCACATTTCTTGTTACGTTGTTTTATTCTATTTTAATCTCCTATTCCGACCCAAATTTAGCCCCTCCCAAAGCGCGCTACATGCATCGTGTTCTGTATGTATCTGTTTTACGCATATTTACAGCCATGCTATCATAAAGACATAGTAATACATGCCTCATCGACATTCGAATATAAATTTACATGGCGCGCCTAGTCTATTTTTGACCCTTGTGCCAAAAAACAGCAATACCTCCTCATCATCACAAAAAAATGTCTTTATTGCAATACTGACGAGATAAGCAGACGCCTGCACACTACTCAGAGAATCAAACCTCGTGCAGTACGGTGCCAAGAACAAGAGGGCAGGAAATAAAAGTAAAAGCAAGAAATTATATGGCAGTGATATTTACAGGTGAGCCAATTGCCATAGTGGTCAGAAAGGCTGGGTTCTGGACTTATTGTCTTGAAAGCAGAAATTGAGAAATAATACGCCGAACATACTTTAGGAGCTACATAAGTGATGCGTGGGCGTTGACTATAATGTAAGTTGAGGCCATTCCTAGAGCGTTCTTTTCGATCGGCGTCGGCATGACGTCTTTCATCTTTCGAGAGTTCATTAGCCTCAAGAACAACGCCATGAAAAGCGCATCCGCCATCGCCGAAATATGTGCATGGCATGATCTTTTGGCTAAGTTGCCAGGCCTGTACAATCAGCTATGTTGGTTTTACACATCCTCCTAGAGAGGCCCCTTATTTCAACACCACGAAATATTTCAAAGAAGGATTCCTAGAAAGCGTTCTACTTATAATGTTATTTTTCACCACCAGTACAATGCACTCGTGGTTTAAATATATGCTAATTCTCTAGGCAATGCGAACCTTTCAGGTTCGCATTGCCTAGAGTGGAAGGGTGTGATGGTCCCGGGGCTTGCATTTGGGAACTCAGTGGTGTGCATGAAGTCAGAGGTACAATCAGGAATGGATGTATATCAAAGGACGGTGGGCCGCCTCGCGTTGGGCGCTCACGGGAAGACGACAAATGAGGCGGTAAAGGGTGATATGGGATGGACAGGCTTTGAAGTGAGGGAAGCGCAGAGCAAAATGAGATTCGAAGAGAGGCTGAGGAAAATGAAGGAGAGTAGATGGGCAGAGAAGGTTTTCAGGTATTTGTATAGAAAAATCGTTGACACGCAGTGGAGAAAAAGAACTAGGAGGCTCACCAGTAAATATACGGCTAGCCGTGCGGGCGATATGGCAACAAAGAGCATTAAGCGGAAGGTCAGAGAGGCGGAGAGGACTTATTGGATGACAGCGATGAAAAAGAAGCCGGCTCTGAGTAACTACCGAAAGGGAAAAAACGAAATAAGGAAGGAAAGGTTTTATGATAATTCAAGGGGAAGCGCTTTACTGTTTGAAGCAAGGTCGGGCTGCCTTAGAACGCGTAGTTATAAAGCGAGATTCAGTAACGAAGAAGAACAATATACATGCTGCGGGGGAACTAAGGAAACGATGGAACATGTACTGATTGAATGTGGCGATATTCACCCAGGTATACGTGTGGGCACGAGTCTACATGAAGCCTTTGGTTTTAGGGACAACAATAGAAAGCTGAACACGTCCGCGATAGAAATAATGTAAGAGACGGTTAGAGTATTGGTGGCAGAAATGTAGAGATAAAGTACAAAAATAAATAATGCGGAAAATTAAGGTCACTCTGCCTAAGAGGCAGAGAGATGGACCGTGAATGCATATCTTTTTTTTGTCTAATAACATAGATTTAATACAATGTAGATAAGGTATTAGGCCAACATGAAACAAGGAATCTTTTTTTCTTCGAGCCTGGTAGCAGACATGTCACCGCCCCGTTATAAACGGGGACGCTCATAACATCCATCCATCCATCCATGCTCGAGTTGTTCTGGAATGTTCAGTAACAGCAATGTTGAGGAGCAATGGAGCGAGAACTGCTCCTTGTGGCTTAACCATAGTGCCCAGAGCGATTGTCCGGGACACATCTTCAATTCTTACATGAGCTCGTCTGTCTTGTAGTCTCAGGCGTATTCGGAAGTCCTTTTCCACGCTGCGTTTACTGCAAGATGTCTGGGATCTAAGCCTGTCACATTATAGAAAGCACCCTTGATATCTACGGCAATGACGGTTCTAACTTCCATTTTCAGCTGCAGCACACGTCATGCATGGATAGGTGTTCCCTGAAGCCAAGCATGCTTACTGGCGCATAATCGTTTTCCTCCAAGTACGCTGCAAGCCTGCTTTCTCATGATTTTTATATCAGTTTCCGGGACATGAAATTAGCTAAATCGGACGCAGGTTGGTAATACTCAAATGCAGCACCACCAAGACAATTTACGTGCATAGGGAACGCGATATACGTTGCCTATAGACAGACATGCATAGGCGAGCAGCGGAATGCACATCAGCACACGATGGTCGCTGGAGAAAGAACATGATTTTTATTTCGCGCGTATTGCGCCACGCGGTGCGGGCGCTATAAGCGGGTGCGCACTGAGCGCACCGCTAGGAGTTCGTGTCGCTGTAAGCGGGAGCGAGGGCGTGCCGCTACAACGTGCATTACACATTTGTTTCCTTGCATCAATAATAATAATATCTGGGGATTAACGTCCCAAAACCACGATATGATTATGAGAGACGCCGTAGTGGAGGGCTCCGGAAATTTCGACCACGTGGGGTTCTTTAACGTGCACCTAAATCTAAGTACACGGGCCTCAAACATTTTCGCCTCCATCGAAAATGCAGCCGCCGCGGCCGGGATTTGATCCCGCGACCCTCGGGTCAGCAGTCGAGCACCATTAATCACTAGACCACCGTGGCGGGGTGTTTCTTTGCATCGTTTATCGTCCTGCGGAAAAGAAGGACGGACGACCGGACACAGTTTTCTCGATGAGCTGGCATAGAAATGCTGACACATCTGAAATTGTAATTGTCATAGTTGCGCAGGGGAAGACGTGTGACAGAGTACCCACTTCCCGATGCATGCACTTTTACCGATACGTCGTGACAACTATGATTCATGAAAAACTTCGAACACATGACAATTCACCATATCGAAATGTGTGGTTATTTTGTTTTAGTGTTGGCATTTTCGCAACCCGGTGGCTGCGGCTCTCAGCGCAGTAAGGAAAGGTTCGCACGTCATTCTTCTCTTTAAAAATAGACTATTCCTGTTATACGCGTTTGGACTTTTCCTTCATTATTTCAATTTTGGTGTAATGCATTAGGGCTGTAGAGATAGCGCCTCTCCGTACCTAAATCTCATCTCTCACTCTCTCGCTCGCTCGATGTAGCCAATGACGCTCCCCTTTGAACTTCTCGGGTTACTCACATTCAAATGCGCGCGCACCTGAAGCGGGCAGCAACGCTGACCCCAGCCTACCTCCGTACACGAGGCTTCTGTATGCACACACAATGCGCTGATAACTTCAGTATCAAAAACCACCCCGTCATTTAAACGGAAGCATTGGCTCTTCGCATGCTAACTTCGAGTGAGCCTATTCAAGAAAATTTCAATTTAGAAAATGTGGAAATACAGCTACATCGTTTACATGTATCTGAATGAAATATATCTACATTTTCCACGGCAAGTAGAAGTCCTGTGACAACATTGACTGAAGTGGAATTATTTTCACGAAATTCACAAGAAATATGTCGTGAAACAGTGAGGGGCAGAGACTACGATTTCGTGCTTCATCTCTACAAAAAACGCATTTCGCAGTTCATCCGAGTCTTCACCGCTCGTTTAGAGGCGGCCGGTCTGTGTAAGGAGCGGGGTGGGGCGCTGTGGGTGACCGGGTACAAACGACCACGATAACATCCAGCTTGACCTTATCGCGTGCGTATCTATTTTGAATGGTTTCAAGATTCATTTTCGAGTTCTCGGGTACAAGGCTTAGCATACGTGGCTGAAGAAAGAGCTAATCTCAATAAGAGAAAAGAACGTACCTGGCAAATTGTCCTCAGCGTGAGATTACACAAAGCGATAGCTATTCCAGGGTTTATTTATTGCTGCGAGGACCGTGGGCAAGTAGCAAGTGCGGGGTCAGACCGAAGCGGGTAATCGCATCTGCATAGGCACTGCCACGTTCGTTTGTGATGAAAATTATCGGTAGTTACCGGTGCAATAATTAAAGGCTAACGACGTACATGCGAATTCTGATTAGCGTATCACGTACTGCTGTGAGCCTGCACCTGTCAAACGCAGGTTTCTTAATATTCTCCAATTATAATGCAATTACAAACAGAACTATGTTTTACTGCGCGGGCGTGTGGTTTGTTTACATCTCGTAACTTCCACCATACTGCGACCAGCTTATTAAATGAAGTACAGGTAGCACAGCTGCGACTCTGTCTTGCAAACGCCGCTAGAAACCGTGTATTGCGGAGAAGCTAATGCTTGGGCCAGTTTTTCATATTTCCCTCTGCCGCGACTACAGTGAACTGGATTGACACTAGCCATCGTAAGTCAAGTTCATCGCCAGTCGGCGACGCGACATGGATGTCAATCAACGTCAGGCTGGGCATGCCGCCTGCTAAAACAAGGGTGCGACTTCACCGCACACCTGTGGTTGTTAGGCAGACCTGCGCGTGACTGCTCCCCAAGGGTAGCATATACAGCAACTCTAGCCATGACGTAACCGAACCCTCAGGACCTGTGCTTGGTGCTCCTATGGCTGCAAACTGAGCGCAAGATTACCTATGCTTCCTCTAACGCGGGGGCGACAGTAAAGGAATCTCCTCTATAGGAAGCATTCACCTGGCGTCAAGTGTGAGTCATATTTCGTAACAAAAAAGTGTCATATGCCGGGATCCACGAAGACTTCAGTGACACATTTCCGTCACGGATATGACGTTGATAATATGGACGCTAGCGGATAAGAAAGAAAAACTGTAAGAAAGAAGTTCTGCCGCCGGTGATGCAACCTACGAATCTATAAAAAGTTCCTCCGACGGGGTCGAACCTAGGACCTCTCGCTCCATGACGTTAAGCGCCCGGCGCACTACCGACTAAGCTACCATGGCACATGCACGACCGTCCACAAACGCGCCTTATGTATCTCACGCATTCTCTCCCACGGCGCTCTCTGTTGCCAGGGGTAGGCGGCGCACGGCGGTGGTGTCTTTGAGCGGGGACGTGAAGTAATGCGTCATGAAAATCACTAGTGCCGATAGGGAACGCTTCGGTGACGGCGCAGTTAAAGCATGGCCTCCGAGAATGTGCGCAATCTCGAGGTCACGGTTAAAGCGTATCTATAACAGCGGCAAACACTGCCGCGCTGGCATCGGGGAGTCGCCCTAGACGCAGTTACGTTCTTTGCCAATTTTGCTTCGTGTTAGCCTGTCACGTCTCGTTGTCGGAGTAGTGAACTTCCACATGCACCAAAGGTATTTCTCCACAATCGACAGCTTCGAGTGCGATAGCACCGACTAATAAAACTGCTGCAATAGGCGCTCCACAAAGGCCACGATGTTGTCGGGAGCATGTCGCGTCTTGAGGGAACGAGACACAGGCCAGCGGGACGTGGAAACCTCCAGCGCGCGTTCGCGGCTCAAGTTACGAACCTCTGCCTCCCGTGTTGCTGAAGCGCAGTGTGGTAGAATATGCATAAGCACAGGCGTAGGTTACACTATTAATCAGGAGCGCACACTTCGGCGTTTTTCTCCTCAATTTACGACGCTTTGAAGAAGTGAATATCGAGTACCAGTGTTTATCGTGTGCTCGTTGATGTCATCTTTGCGCGGGATTCACAATACGCTGTGTCCAGGATACATTGCAAAAACCTTCAGCTACCACAAGCGGTTAAATCATGATCGCGGGCGCTAGTCGTCGCGATGGAGATGTGCCACTAGGCGTCAACGTGGGTACATTCACTGTCAAACGGGCGCTATAGCTACCAAACACCTATAGATATTGTTTTCAGGCTCTAATATATCCCTACACATTAAGCACTACTTCTGTGCAGACACGTTGCACTTTCGCGTTGTGCCGATTCCTATGACGGAGGGATCATCCATGTTTATTTTTTCTACGGCTCAGCTTTCACTGCTCTGCTAGAGAAAAGCATACTTAGATAAGACGAAGCTGCTTTTCCCCATTGAGGCTATGTAACCAGAATAACGACCGCAAGAACGTCATACTTAGACCATACATTTAGAGTTTCCGAGCTTCTATGTTTTCTGAGAAGCTAGCCCTGTGTTACTGCACTGTAAAACGACTTCGTTAAAATTATTTGTCACATTTCTTCGGCTGAAGTGACAGTGACGCACGGCGACAGGCTTTACCCACACTAATCTTTCGAAACTGAACATAGCCCTTTCGAGTGCGGCACTTCCTTCACTGTACACTAGAAATAACGTTCCTTCGTTCATTCATTTCTGGAGCCAGTATAGTTGTAGACGTTAAAGCAATCGGCAACCAGTCAACCAGCCACTCTACGTCAAAAGGGTTCATCTATTGTTCTGAGTATGTTTTCGACCTTGCCAAAAATATAGATGGGTATATTTTTTTCGTGCACGAGTGTACTTCAAGCGTCAAAGACTTCATGCTCATTGCGAAAACATGCATATTTAAAAACGACGATTATTTTCGCTACGTTCAAAGAGGCGACGGTACCGGGTTGAAGTACGCCAAGCTGTGGTGGCTTCGCATTCAAGAGTCCTTCCCGTTCTTAGAAATTGGTTTTACATTCAGTCGACCTCTGACTTTTCTTGCTTGAAGCAAATTAATTCGTGCCGATAAACATTTCCCTTATGCTTCATGAAACGGCTGAAAGCAGTTTCTTTAAACGTTCGAAAGCGCCACTGAAAATTTGTGAAGACATCTACCTGACTTGAAGGGGGGTTCCCACAATATATCACTATAGATGCTTCTCCCTGTAGCCTAGGTGACAGCAAGATAATGGCAAATGAGTTCAAACCACCGCATTTGAATATTGCACTCAGGAACCAAGTTTGATTAAAGGAGCAACTGATCTGATAATCCTGTAGCCGAAACGCTAACTCTAAAAATACACCGTTTCAGGGGCCCTATAAGCATGAAGACGGTCATGGCATTCTAACACAAAAAGTTCGTTCACAGCTGCGACTTCGAACCGGTCACGCGACCATCTGCGACTGGTGACCAAAAAGAGACCCAAGGCAACTGTTGTTCACACCTGCGTGCGACTTATGTTCGTTGCTAAAGGACAATTGATGTCTGCTTGCATATGACTCGCATTGTCAGTGCTCCGTAAAATAAGCTGACGTCCTGTTCCTGCGCATGTGATTGGTTCAGAGGTTTGCGACTACAGTCGCGCAACTGAAATATAGAGCAGCGGGTGACCGAGCCAAACCAGTCGCTTAGAGACTTAAGCGGCTATTTGTGACGAGTTGATTTGTGACTAACTTGGTCGAGCGAGCGATGCTAGTCGCAGGTGGTAACGAGCCTAAATGGTAACGGAACGGCTTTTTAAAATGCGCTAGCGTTTAGGCTAGAGGTTTATATCATTTGCTTCATAAATTAAGTGACGCAATTTGCATCGAGGCACCCACGGAATGTTGGCTGTTACCCTCCTTCTTAGCACTTATTTTCCTCCCCGACTCGCCAAGATGACAGCAATCGCTGGCGGTGCTTGCGCCGCCAGTGGTCTGTCCCTAGACACATGATTGATCATAGTATTAAATGAAACATATTGGCACTACATATTCTAAGTACTATACTTGTGCACAACCCTGCCAGGTGCCGCCACGATACCGACTTTAGTAGCTGCAGCGTGACGTGCTTCCACAAGCACGAGACACGCAAGAACAGGCCGTACACCCTCTTGCTTGGGAACTGACATTACGCGTAGCATTGCATAATCAGAAGCCCAGTCATTTACGCCTCCGGACGAGTGTTCCAAACTTTCAGGCATGAATGGTGAACCGGATGATTCGGACTGGGGCGAACCTCAGAAAACCGGGGTGGAAATAGCTATCTCTGTCCATGCTGCATCAGCCGCACAGCTTCATGGCTTCGTCTTGGTTTCTCACCGATAACATATTCCGCAGGACTCTTGGATCCTTGGTAGTTACACACTGGCCCTGGATGTAGCAGATTACGCCGCATATAACTTACTTCTGGCGTCTACGACGTACGACATGGGACGTTGAGCGGGCCACAAAACCAACGCACGACTCCATACGTCACACACCCATGCCTGCTTATCAGTCTAAAGTGGACGTAACGTCGTAACTGCGCGCCTCCAGCTGAACTCTCGTTCCTGTTTCTCTGTTTGCTCTGAAAATTGATCACCAGTGTTGAAACACCGAGACGAGGACCGGGCTAGGGCTACTCTGGTGTTGTGGGAACTCTGGTTTGCAGCCCTCTGCCCGTTAGAAGTTTTGCAGGGTACATGCACCAGAAATACTCTCCTGGCACGCTGTTGGCACCAGGAGTACTCCGTGGGCAAGCAATACTCAGGCAGGATTATCCGCCCTTCCAGCAAGTCCTCGATGGACCATACCACCCTCTCTACCTCGCCCTTTGACTGCGGAAAACGCGGGCTGCTGGTGACGTACCTGAACCGGTAGGCATTTGCGAAGGTAGAGAAGTCATTACGTGATACTGCGGACCTCGCTAGGGATGCCGTGTTACACCTACAAAGTTATGCATCACCAACTCGCCTGCCAACAAATGTTACTTAAGTTGAACCATCTAAGTGTTTTTACTTTTATATTTATTTATTTATTATATACATATAGACGCATTACACTGGTTAGTGGAAAAATAACTTTAAAAGAAACAGGCGTGCATGTGATGCAAATAAATAATGTATCTCGGTATCTGTGCTAGTTGAAAAAAATCTGCGACGCTGGTGAACATAACAGAACAAAATGAAGTGAACAGTAATAATGCTCCGCAATATGAGTGGCTACGTTATCCACTATTAGCTAAACGTTTTCCTAAATGACCATGTTTTATTACGTCAGGAATAAGCGTACGCCGGTTACTATAATACCCGTAGAGGTGTGCGTTGTAGTAATACAATAGCTATGTTGAGGCTGAGAAAGAAAGTAAAATGAAATTTAGGATTCCAGCCCGTGCAGGTGAAAAACATTAGCTTTGGATGATGTAACACCGACCTTCTGACAATGATCCAGTCGCGATCTTATGCACTCCAGTAGCGTGGATCTGGTTGGTTGGTAACAACTTTATTGATGGTCCTGCAGAGCTTTCGCCGACCGGGCTTTAGGTCTCCCACCGCTTTCCTGATTTATTTTAACTCCATACGTTCTAAAACGTGCTGTTACCTACGTTTGTTAAGACTTGAGTTCCATCAACCGCATCCCTCTTTTTCCCAGCTGAATTCTAAACGTCTCTTGCTTATTACAACCACTGGTCAGTTCCGCTGAACGATTTAACTGCTGTCCGGCTTTGAACGCCAGAGCCCCTGCGATGTGCACGCCTTTTAGCGGTCTTGCTGGGTGAATATCCTGGCATTAGATTACAAGTTGGGCTCATGACGGACTAATAATTGTACAGGGATAGCGTACCACCTCCGGGTGTCACTTGTCGAAAAAAACATTTTGTTCGGCTGAACTATTATTTATTGGTATATCAGTTAAGTGTATAAAAGCCGTGTAGCACCCAGAATTTCCCAGTCAACTCGCTGTCAAAATGGTCGACATCAAATCTCAGCCAATTTTCATTTAGAGAATGACTGAAATATTAGGCCTAGACACCTTCCTTACAGTTCCACGAGCTTTGACTTTATATACGACGTCCGACACGAATAGTCTAGTTTAAAAATTCAGGGTAAACCTCACACTGCATCCAAAGAAAAAATATAGAATGTGCCCGATGTCTGACGCGGCTACCGCAAAATGCTAATGACCGTGAATACGTTCAGCCTGATGGAATTTTCTTAACGTCAAGGCGAGGCTGGATGCATTCTTTAATTCTTTGTTAAGCGCGAAGTGTTTTGAACTGCGCGAAGTGTGGTCGCCAACCTGAAAGCAGCTTCACACTTCTGACGTCATGGTAACAATCTAAACGACTGATACCGAATTCTAGAAGCTCAACTACTTGCTGCTAGAAGCCATATTCAACTCCGTAATACTTATGGAGGATATTATTTCTGTTTCGTAGCACATTTGAGTATTTGGTTATAAATGCTGGCGGCTGGTTGGGCTGTGCTACGGGGGCACCTTTGAGCTAGTGATGATTTCTTATCTAGTTGACATGCCTTGTTGTAGAACTTGTTTAGAGCATCTTTGCGGGCGTTTTCTTTTAACTAATGTTTCCTTTAGGTTTAAGGACACAGCAGGAGATAACCAGCTCGTAACACTAACGCCGTCAGCCTAAATGTGCACTGTGGAGCAAAAGAAAGCAGACAGAAAACTTAACTGCGCATGCTCCAGTATGCTGCCAACTATTAATCAGGCACACGCGCGGGTCTGCGCGAGAGAGAATTAGAGAATAAAAGAATTCCTTCTTTATGCAAGTCGGTCGATGGCTGGCTCACGCATGCATTTCCAGTACTGTTGGTATGCCATGCCTGAGCCATTGGACGCGTTTCTTCGTTGATATGCACGTAAAACAATGCGCATCTTGCACTAGCGGCACAAGGCTGGAACCATCAGAGGAGCTAGTGTCCGACTAGAGGAGGCGTTGCTTCGACCTACCTAAGTTTTGCTGGTTGCCAAGCTTTTGCTGAGAGGCTAAGTTTTTTTTAGTAGTACTAAGTATGCCCAGACTTGGCTATATTTGTCTAGACATGTCCCGTGACTACCTGTTATGTGATGTTCTCATTTTAGTCACGTGACTAGCAGTTACGTGGTTTTTGGTGGCAACATGCCCCATGGCTAGCTGTTACGTGGTTTATAGCGGGGGTGCCTATACTCGATGTTGCGTGATTTCAGTCGCTTGACGAAACGTTACGTGGTTTTTAGTCACGTGACTATATCTTGTGGGATGTTACGTGATTTTTAGTCGCGATAGTAGTTACATGATGTTACATAATTCTAGTCACGTTGCTGGTTACAGGATGTTACGTGATTTTAGTCACGTGAGTGGTAAGTGGTTTTTAGTCCCGTAACTGGACGTTACGTGGCGTTACGTGATTTTAGCCAGGTGACTAGACGTTACGTTAATTCTGTCACGTGACAAGTTATTACGCGTTGCCTCGGTGCCAAGCCTGAAAGGAGTGCGGAGCTGAGCGACTTTTTTTGTTTTTCTTTATTTTTCTGTTTCTTTCTTCTTCTGTCATCTATCTGTTTATTCTGTATTTTTTGCCTTTGTTTATTTCTGTTTCTGTCTTTCTCTCTCTATGTATATTTGTTGTTCTTTCTCGCTGACCGTCACATGCTCACTTCCCTTTCCGGACACCTTGCTATACTATACTATAAAAGTCTATGCTATGCTCTGCAAGCGTGCCTGGATAGCCCAGCGGTTAGAACGCCCTCCTTCGCATAGTGGGAACGTGGGTTCGAATCCCGCCGCCTCATAAGAAATTTTTTCGCCATGATTTATTTTTCTTTCTGTTTATTTCTCTACCTCTCTCTCTTTACTCGTTCTCTTCTGTCACCCATCAGGGTTATCACAGGCCACACCAGAGAAATTGGCGCACGTGTTTTTGGAGCGAAGTAGAAGTTGAAAAGGACGAAACGAGCGCGTACCAGCTCATGATGATGCTAATTACTGTTCGCACTTTCCCGGCGCAACGAAAAGCTTAAGCTCCGTTGTCAAAACTACCCATTCATCGTATATTGGCGCCCATCACACAATCTCTGTAATGAGACTTTTTATGAGCACTTCTCGAGTCTTCCGAAACGCGTCGGCCTGTCTGCGCCACGTAACTGGCGCTGCTCCAAGGAACATTATACAGCCTACGACACAAGTACGGCAATCTGTAATTTTGTTCGTGGGTTCTAAGAAACAAACGTCCGCCGGCCTCACGACTTTCACCCGCACCTTCTTTCTTTGCGCAACGGTAGATATTGACCTAGCTTAGTGGTAGCGGTAAAAGCCACGCTAACAGCGTATTTAATCCCCCATTTATGGGAGGTACAAAGACGTGTCGTGTATCCACGGCCCTCTTTTTGTTGCCTTCTCCAACCATGCTTTCACGAAATGATGGCAGCAAAGAATGTCTGATATAATAGAATGCCATCCATCAGATTTCCTAGCCAAAAGCAACAGCTGAAGGGTCAGCACCATTTTTTTCTCGCGTCCGTGAATTGGGGCACGCAGAATGGCCGCTTGAAAAGCTATGGCATTGCCAACCTTCATCAGTGCACACTCAGCAACGCATTACGAGGCCTACCCGTGTCTCCGGTCCCGCGAAAGATACCGAAGGTTCACCATTGAACGCGCCGAACGTTGAACGACACCGCCAGAACAGACGCGGTATTCATAATCCCATAATACCGATCTGTGCGAGCGCATGCCGCCCAACCAAATCCGGAACTGGTGTTCAATGCCATTGGGCACGGCCGCAAGTACGTACCTACCGCAATTTGCCACATACCCATGCCGCAGCTGCCCCTCGTTGGTTGAGCGGATATGACATGGGGATATATGACCGCACCCCCCTGATACTCGACCACCCTTTGCCCGTTTTGAGCAGAGATAGCGACCGAGCCCCGCGGCCTCGAATAATGCATACGTGTGCTTGGCAGGAGTCTTGAGGTGCTCATACGAGCGCAACCTGGGCCGATGATAGGCAACGCTCGCGTTGGAACGAGATCACCATGGGCGGTTCAACCCATTGCCTTTCCGTTGCCGTTGTGACATTTCTAACCACTCGGCCACGGCTCTCCTACGTTCAGCACGGTATAAGTGTACCCTTTATTATTTGAGCTCCGCCACATTGTGCCCAATTCAAACATTTACTCTGTGAAGCCAACCTTTGGACCATGCCGCCACGGCTGCGAACTGTTGTTACCCCGGCCGGCCTTGCTGCCGATTGTTCCGGAGAGCAGTTGATAGATGTAGCTGCTGAAGCCGATTGATTGATTGATTGATTGATTGATTGATTGATTGATTGATTGATTGATTGATTGATTGATTGATTGATTGATTGATTGATTGATTGATTGATTGATTGATTTATGTTGTTGCTTCAATACAAACGAGTTCGAGAGAATTTGCCGGCCAGCAGAAAAAGGTAGCTGTAGCCTCGGTGTACTTACCTCTTTCTCCTAGCTGATAAGCTCAACAATAACTATAGTCTGGTGCATTCCCATGAGTCTCCGAAAATATCACCGCATAGAGGAGAGAAAGAGACAACGAACTTTATGTATCCATAAAGTTCATTCTGTACTATAGTGTTACAATTGTAGTTTGGGTCTGTGCATCTGTGTGTAGTGGGTCTGGGCTCGAGAGAGGTGAAGAGGCAGAGGACGTACCTTACGATAGCGACAACCTCAAGTACTTCAATTTAATTAAGTACTTCAATTACAGTAGCGGCAGTAATGACCGATTCATTGTCTGTGTGCTCTTCGCTTTCCACATCCGGTGACACACCTATAACAAATCTCTTTAAAATACTGGTCCCCGCGCATCTACAATGTATTCATTTAATTTGGGTACCTCGCCACAAGGGTTTGTTTCGCAATGAAATGGCGGACAGCCTTGCAAAGGCGTCGCTGACTGCACCGATAATTCCCGTTTTCCCGCCAACAGCTCACTCACGACGGCGCGTTTCCGGACACTTACAATTAGAAAAAGCTTATTAGACTGGGCACTGACAGCGTCTCCAGAGTACAAGCACCTTCTATTCCCTTGGCACAGCGATTTAGCTAATTCAAGGTTGATGGAAGTTGCCCTAACAAAAATTCGTTGCCGCGTTACTTCCCTGAATTTTTACTTCCATCGATCAGGTTTTGTAAACTCCTCTCTGTGCCCATTCTGTAATGAGGAAGAAACGATTAGTCATTTTTTCCTATCATGTCGCCGGTTCAACACATTCAGGAAACGAATACTTGTACCACCTCTTCGAAAACTGGGCCTGGAATTATCGGAATCCATTCTTCTTTCTTTTGGAGCTACTACCCTGGGGTACAGCCACAGGGATGTTTTCATTGCTGTTCAGGAATACATCATTGCGACTAAAAGAATATCTTGCTAAATTCCATGAGCATTAAAATTTTTCATTGCTCATAATTGGCATTTTAATTCAAAACAAATAGCGTAATAAGGAGTCAAAACATACAGAAAATATAGGACGAATTCACCATCTACTCGGCCGATCCCCTCCATTGGGTATGTGCCATGATGAGAGGTCAACAACAACAACAACAACCTCAGTGCGAACTCAAAGCCGCTGAGGCTACCGCCGCGTCGCATCTCAATAAACCCCGTTCGTGGACGTAACAGAGTGGTGAAGGTGCTGGGTACACGACGTCGACGTACCACGGAGCCACAACCGCTTGAACTTCGCCGGAGCCGCCGCCTTGCCGGTCTCTCACCGACGACTTTCACCATGCTCCAGAACGAGGCACAAGACTCAGTGTCAGCTGCAACCGCGCATAGGTCAACACCGGATGCAGCTATTCGTCACTACATGGAACCGCGGCCGTTCGCTGGAAGAGGAGGAGAAGATGTCGACGAGTGGCTCAAGCATTATGACAGGGTGAGCCGATACAACCACTGGAACTCCATCTCCAAGCTCGAGTATGTAGAGTTGTTTCTGACGGAAACCGCTCTGATCTGGTATGAGAATCACGAGATGTCTTTAACAACGTGGAACTCTTTGTAGAATAAATGAAGCAATGTTTCGGCGACTCTGACTCCAAGAAGAAGGGCGCTGAGAGGACGCTTGCGCAAAGAGCTCAGACTCCTGGGGAGACTTGCACCACATAGAGGAAGTCCTCAAGCTGTGCAAGATTATAATCCCGCGGATGTCGGAAGAAGACAAGGTCGGACATCTTCTCAAAGGTATCGCCGAAGATGTTTACAACTTCCTAATAGGTAGAGAAGATCTTACCTCTGTCTCGAATGTTCTGCGCCACTGCCGTACCTTTGAGACGCTGAAGACACGCGCATTGCACCGAAATTTGGGAGACTGGCAAATGTCACAACTGTCGCCAGCGTCGATGTAAGTGTGCCCGCCGACCTTGCTTCAACTATTCGGCAAATCGTGCGTGAAGAACTACGGCGACACGACTTCACCTCTTCTCCGCACTACTCGACGCCAGTAGCACCATGTGCTCCTTTGCCACCGTCCGTGTGCGTTGCAGACCCCACTGAATCAGGAAGAATGTGGCCGCATCGAGAGACATTCGCATTTGAACAGCAATATGCGCAACGCTTTCGTCCCGGCTGAGGCACACAGCGACAGACAGCTACAGTCCAGGCTGCTGAGCCTTCGCATCCGGTGAGACGACACTTCACGGCGGAGCGTTCTCAACAGCATTTCTTTGCACGACCTCTGCCCGTGTGCTACAGTTGCGGCGTCGAGGGCCGCATTCCGAGGTACTGCCATCGCTGCCAGCCGCCGAGGTACTACCGCTCGACGACATCTGACCGACCTCGTGCGTCAAGTGCCTACATGTTCACAGGAAGCTCGGCCAACCAAAAACCAGGGATGTTGCGAAACCCCTCTCCGGCCTCCGATCGCAGCTTAACACCACCGCCTGCTCCTCGCGTAAGCCGTTCGCCGTCTCCTCGGCGCCGATACCCGTCGCCCCCTCCGGAAAACTAGTCGACGCGGCCGTTGGAGGTGAGGTCGCTGTACATTCCACGATTTCGACAGAAATACCTCCGTCAATTTGTATGTTCAAGAACAAGGTGTGTGTGTGTGGATAGACAACGTTTCAACTATGGCCTCAGTGGACACGGGAGCAACCATTTCAGTTATGAGTTTCGCGTTCAAGCGCCTCCTTGGTCGAAAAGTGATGTTCTGCTGGGACCGTACCGAAACGTTTCGCGGAGTGAGCGGTGAGCTCCTACATCCTGTTGGTGTGTGCAGTGTGGAAGTTAGCTTGGGTGGTCATGTATTTAACGCAGAGTTCGCAGTTCTACCTCATGCCGCGCATGACGTGATACTGGGCCTGGATTTCCTGAAGCTGTGCGGTGCTAATGTTGACTACCGAACGGGGGAAATTACCTAGATTTGAGCATTCCGTCAGCGTTTATGGAACACCCGCCTTGTCACGAAAGTGCCCTTTACGTATGCGTGGATACAGTTGTCCCGCCGTTGTCAGCAAAATGTGTCCCAGTCACATGTTCCCCTACAACCGACAAAACATTTGACGCGCCCGTGGAACCGATTCACCTTAGTTGCATGAAGAAAAATGTTCTGGTACCTTATTGTACGCTGTCAGTTGTTCAAGGGCGCACTAGCTTATGGACCATGAACTGTTCCGATGAACCCACGATACTGCCGAAGGGTCTGAAGCTTGCGGCGATTCGCGAACAGCAAGTATTTGCTCTTGCCAACCTTGCAGAGAGCCGCGATTCCCCGGTTGAGTCTGATTCCGATAATGTGCACGCCATAGACTCCTCAATTATGGCTATGATCAACAAAGAGCTAAGCACTAACCAGCGTCGTGAATTGGCGACTATTCTCACGAAACACTCCGGAGTTTTTGACTTTGCCCAGAAGGAAGATCCACCATCATTTCCTCCTTCTCGCATACAGCACCACATTGATACGGGATGTAATCGCCCTATCCGTCAGAAGCCATACCGTGTGTCACCTTCGGAGCGCAAGGTTATCCATGAACAAGTTCAAGACATGCTAAAGAAAAATGTTATCCAGCAGTCGTGCAGTCCGTGGGCAGCCCCAGTAATCCTGGTTAAGAAGAAAGACGGCTCATGGCGATTTTGCGTTCGTCATCGTCATGGAACGCGCTTATACTTCATGGTCATCAGCGTCATGTCATCGTTATCACGTGTAGTGGGTACATTCCACTATACTGGAACGCGCTTACGGGAATTTTTCGTTCATATTTGAGGAAATAAATAATATTTGCTATCACACCAACTACTGCTCTTTGTATAGTATCTGACAAGTTGGGCGGGTTGGTAAAGTTGCGTGGCGCTAAAAAAAGACGAGCACAAAGAAAGGGTGAAAGAGAGAGGCGCGGCCTACCGCACGGGCGCGAACCCATGCACAACGGCTGTCTCAGTTATTTAGATTGTCTACATTTCGCAAAAAAAAAAAAAGTTTCCTTGTTTTCCAGCGTCACGCTTCCGCTACCTCAGCAACCTGTCCTTACCCACGTGCGGTGGCATACTTTGCATATTATTACATCCTGACTATACCCCTCCTGGGAAGCTTTGCTGAAATGCCATATGAAAAATACGTGACTTCATCATACGGTAACTCCGATAGCTGGAGCGAGCGCAATGTGTAGTAGTAATATGAACAACTACCCACCACGCGTCTTTAAGGCAATACGCACATTTACGTAATTGCACACTGTTGATGCTTGACTGATGATGATAATAAGTTACACCTCAGCCCTCTGTGACGGGTTGACAGCTTTAAACCACCCACTCGTTACGCAATCCACATGTTGTGACGCCTCCTACGATTATACGCTTTTGCCCCCACAATATTAGCATACTATTCGCACTACATGACGACTGTATGCGCTACTGACCCTGCCACTGGAATTTCTGCGACACGGACTCTTTAACGCTATCGCGCTAATTCACGATCCATCGGAAATCGTTGGCAAACACGCGATTGCCGTCAAACCTCGTTATTACACATGTCCCCGTTTCTTTTATGTACAAACAACCGAGAAGTACAGGGGAAGGTGAAAACTTGAAGCGATTAGAAATCATTGCACAGGAAAGGTCACTGGAGTCACTGGAGACAAGATTTGCCTACCTCATGGCGACAGTGACAAGTCCTCATGAAGACAAGTCCTCTTGTCGAAACGGCGGCACCGACATTCGCAGTTCAACATTTTCTCATCAATTTCTTTTTACGCGTGATTTAAACAAACGCGCTCTGAACACAAGATCGTCGTCAAGACTTGTGATCTTCTCAACCTGACCTGCGCTACGCTTTGTTAATTATAGCGTCGCTCCATTGAGTCGACGGTGAGCAGGTCGGGATTTCCCATCCTCAGCGCCGCCCCATCGCCGCCGCCATGGCAAGCGGTCGACGGCTCGGCGGACGTCACTCAGTGCGCGGCCTCGGTATTTCCTCCTTAACCAGGATGCCCCGCAGTTCAGGCGAGACCTAGCCATCTACGAGAACCCGTCGGAGAACGTGGTGAGTAGAAAACTCGGTACGCGCTCCTCGTGATGTACTCACAGCAACTGTCTATGCTGACCTTAGGCGTGCGCACAGCGGGTGGAGGGGGGACGACACCTAATCACCTAAAGGAAGGGGGCGGGGGCAGTCTGCCTCATACTGTCACTCAGTCAGACCTGTTCCGTCACTTTTTAAACAGCACGCTTATGGCCACCCAAATTTCTAGGCAATAATAGCGGCCGAAGGCCCCTGACGTTGCAATCCAAGAACTGTTAACTTTCCATCTTTACTCCCTGAAAGCTAGGGGCCAAAGTCAGGTCATTGTGAAAAGCACGTTAAGGCTTCATCTTAATTTTTGTAGCGTTAGCTACACTTGCCTAGCCGGAGCCGATTTCACGTGGATCCTCATGAGCCGTGCTGCGCATGCGCGAGGATCAGTGATGTCACACAGCTGACTCACCGCAGCCGGCATCTCACGCGCTCTCCGCCACCGCCGCACGCGACTAGGCGCTGCTGGTCTGCGCGTTCGGGAGGAGTGGCGTCGTAGCCATGGCAGACACACTGGCGCCGGCGCCCTCGCAGACTCCGCCACCGCCGCGCGCGACTCGCCGCTGCTGGTCTGCACATTCGAGAGGAGTGATGTCGTAGCCATGACAAACACACGGCGCCGGCGCGCGCGCAGCTATTCGCCTTCGCTGTGCAGTCACCGTCTGACACTGCGCTGGAGCCGCTTGATAGCGCCTCTGACTGGCGTTTACAGGTGGGTAACGCCATGGAGAAGGAGAGCGCGAACTGCTGCTCGACGGCGCAGAAGAGCCGAGAAGCTTATCTCATCGGATCCCGAAGTAGTTGCCCTGGCAATTAACGGTTCAGCGTACGAAGAATGAACAGAAGAAGGCTAATAATCCTAGGCAATCTGGAAAGCTAAGAATAATCAGCTGAACCTTTGCTAACGCTATGTATATCCTGGCATAGCCGAGCTAAGCCACTGCATTTTTTTAAATCCATTGTGAATCATGGTGTCTTAGGACTCTACCAACGGAAGGAGGGAGGGGTAGAAGGTCGCTGCGATGAAATGTTGCCTTTCCTAATGGGAAACATTTTTTTTATTTAAAAGTACCTTACAGGCCCCATGGGGAGCATTGAGTAAGGGGAGCATCACAGAACAAAATAAAACAAACGAAACCGAAACATGAGTGCGAGAAGAGTCTGCAATAATAATGTGCTGGCAAGACGGTGAAGCGAATGGAATTAAATGGCGAGGCAATATTAAGAATACCCAGAAAAAGAATGAAAAAATAACACTCATGGTTGCGAATGGAGCGTCGCATTTGTCGCGTAAACACAGAAAGAGCAGCGAATATGCACATTGCTTGTGTACACATACAAACAACAAAGCGTAAACTACAAAGGACTGTTCGCGAGGCAGTGCTAAAATTAGGAGAAATACAACAGCGATACTGTGAAACATCCAGTAAAAAAGAAAACAAAAAGATAGGCGTTTTCATGGTAGCACACAACTTGGCACATTCCTCACAAGAGGGAAAGAAAGGGTGAAAAAAGAAAGTTTGCATTACACGTTACAACGGAATGTATAACTTGATGAACGTGAATATTTTTTACGATGAGAACTGTGGGATCAGGAGTTCCGTAAATTTATCTTTATGTGTTTGCGCGACAGTGCTGCTAGGCAACGAATTCCGTAGCCGAACGAAAGGTGCCTGCGTAGAACTGTCAAATAGACTTTCGGTGAATTTCGCTCAAGCCAACTGACGTAGTGTGCGAAGTGCATGGTGAAGTAGTACGAAGCCGCGTGGTACACGCGTGCTTAGTTTTCGTGTTTCGCTGCGACCGAGCTTCAGCGACTAGGACTGTTAACTAGTGTTATCTAATAGACGCAAGCCACGTCTGAATGTATCGGAACATTCTCGAATGTTTTCGCTTGCTCTAGCCATATACCTTAGAAGAATGGATTGTTGGGCGAGTTGGTACGTCTTAATGAAAAAAAAATTCGGCAGATCCCCACGTGCCATGGGAGTCGATGTTATGCGAAGCATGCGGCGGGAAGATGACTGTGGCGTAATTTTTTTACTGAGCGAAGCGTTACGAAATGACGCGAAAGATTTGTATAAATTTGATGCGCACACATATATGTTGAAGAGCCGCATATGTGTTATATAACCAGTTCTTTACAGTTGGCTAACGCTGCCAACGGCAACGTGGGTATTACCAACACCAGAAGCGGTAAGCTGATACGTAGTCCTTATACTTGTCCCTTATGATGGAGAACGCACGCACGTTTCACGAACCCGTGTGCATGTGTGGAAGAGGCTCTTGACAGTTCTTGAACAAGGTCATAATCACCGTGATCAGTGAGGACAAGCAGCTGGTCATGACTTGTTATCGGATCCGGTCGCGATCGCGGTGACGAGGGGTCCATGTGTAGTGAAGTATGAGGTATAGTACGCGCGTTGGAAATCGTTGATGCCTCGGTCATTTCGTGGGCAGACTGTGCGTCGATGGAGCCGGTGACACGTCGGAACCTGAAGTCACCCTTCGCATTGGTGAATTATTGGGCGTCAAGGCTGGTAGGCCTGGATAACACTACGTAGCCTGGACAGCCTGGATATCACTACGTAGACCAACATCAGTGGATCGCGCTTGTCGTATTCGTAGACTACCTGGGCGTATGTGGCCTACGAAGCATAGTCTACAATCTGCTGTCAATCAATCTGGCATCATTCTCAGTCGGCATGAGGCCATCGCCCAGCCTCGTAAGAAATGAAGAGGACACTGCATCGTTCTCGCGGACTCAGTGCAGTTTACGGTGCGATGATGTGAATATCATACGTAACTTTCGTTAATGTATTCATCCAGGGTCGAGTAATGCATCAATATAAGCTTGCTGAATGATAGGAACTGCAAGTGTAGTGTTTATTAGACTGCTATAAAAGCGGAGCCAACACAGCAACCACAGACGTTATTCTGACATCACGCCTGTATCGCAGGAGTACATATGAAGTGCTTATTACTTTCTTGTAAAATTACATAGCCAGCGCCACAACTACAGTAGACGTTGCACCGACATTACGCCCGCATAGGCTGTTTTTACAAACCAGTTTACAGACCTGGCGTGGCTCTGTGGTAGAATACCTGATTGCCACGCAGAATGCTTGGGTTCGATTCCTGCTGGGATTCTAATTTTCATTCTTTCCATTCGTCGGGTCAACGCTGCCGATATTGGTTTTTCTTAACGCTCTCGCACTTAAGTTACGAATGTCTGTTCTCACCGTTCCTGGGCAGATATGGACTGTCAATCACCTGTGGCGCATGCCTGTACGCCGCGGCCCGTGGTAAACGGGTATGTGCCACACGTGTCTAGAGGAAAGGGTTTGACGACGTAAGCGACAGGACTTTCACCTTATTCATGCCATGACCAGAGAGTCATATTCGTGAAATCCTTTTACCCTTCCACGCCAATTTTGGTCTACGCCAACTTAAGGAGGCTATCATGACATCACCCAGACGTAGGCGGATAGATAGATAGATAGATAGATAGATAGATAGATAGATAGAAACGCTCAAAGTGCCAAAGGTTCGCTAAGAAATGCTTCGCATTTAAAAGCGGAAAAAACGAGAGCAAAGCGAGGAAGGCGACAACACCAGCCAGTTCTAGCCACTTTGCATACACGATGCGAACATTGTACATTATTGTAGCACACGTGAGCACACGCTGATTGTGCTGGATCGATGTACAATGACTCATGTATAAAGCCTACGCGTTAGTTGTGTAGGTCAGGTTCTCGACGACCGACTGCCGTGCTCGAAGCTATCGCCGTTCTGTTGGTGCTGGTATACGCAGCCAGAAGGGCAGCTAAGGCCGCTAGACTCCTAGACTGAGTGTACCACTGAATTCACAATGTAGAAGCTGACCACATTCTATGCTATAGAATATAATGAACTTTATGTATACATAAAGTTCATTGTCTTTTTCTCTCCTCTCGGCGGTGATATTTTTGGAGACTCATGGGACTGCACCAGACTATAGTTATTGTTAAGCTTACCAGCCAGGAGAAAGGTAGGTACACCGACGCTACAGCTACCGTTTTCCTGTTGGCCGGCAAATTCTGCGGAACTCGTTTGTATTGAAGCAACAGCTTAACTCAATGAATCAATCAATCAATCTGCCTGAGCAGCCACGTCTACCAACTGCTCTCTGGAACAATCGGCAGCAAGGCTGGCCGGGGTAATAGCAGTTCGCAGTCGCGGCGGCGTGCTCCAATGGTTGGCTTCAAACTGGGCACAATGTGGCGGAGCTCAAATAATAAAGGGTACACTTATACCGTGCTGAACGTAGGAGAGCCGTGGTCGAGTACTTAGAGATGTCACAATGACAACCGAAAGGCAATGGGTTGAACCGCCCATGGTGATCTCATTCCAACGTGATCGCTGCCTATCATCGGCCCAGGTTGCTCTCGTATGAGCACCTCAAGGCGTCTCTCCTGCCAAGCACACGTATGCATGATTCGAGGCCGCGGGGCTCGAGCACTATCTCTGCTCAAAACGAGCAAAGGGTGGTCGAGTATCAGGGGGGTGCGGTCATATATCCCCATGTCATATCCGCTCAACCAACGAGGGGCAGCTGCGGCATGGGTATGTGGCAAATTGCGGTAGGTACGTACTTGCGGCCGTGCCCAATGGCATTGGACACCAGTTCCGGATTTGGTTGGGCGGCATGCGCTTCGCACAGATCGGTATTATGGGATTATGAATACCGCGTCTGTTCTGGCGGTGTCGTTCAACGTTCGGCGCGTTCAATGGTGAACCTTCGGTATCTTTCGCGGGACCGGAGACACGGGTAGGCCTCGTAATGCATTGCTGCTGAGATGTCAGCCCTAATTTGGGCGGGCAGAAAAAAAAAAAGATAATAGTGCTGACTCATCAACCTCTTCTTTTGGCTAGGAAACCTGATGATAGCATGCACATATAATCAAAAAATGTACTTCGCGGTACGACGCTAATAATAATAATAATAATAGTAGTATTCTAGAAGCTAGCACATAGTTTGTAGAAGAGAACAGCGCACTTTTGGTTGTGCCATTCGTGGTCATTGTTTACACAAAAATGAACGTCGAGAGCAGCGAAACGAATTGAATGAATGCCAGGAAGCAGGGTGACTGCAAGGTAGAAATAATCAAAGTGGCAGAAAAATTCAACTATTTCAGGAACTGAAACGACGCCTCCGATACTTGCGCATTTCGACGAATACGCCGATACGGAAATCCACACCAACGCAAGCAACGTAGACCTGTACCTGTCTACACGCACAGTTCACGTCTATACTCGCATTGCGATTGGCCGGTAATATAAACCGACGTCATTATCCTGCGCATCTGATTGGTTCAGAGGTTTGCATCCGCAGCCGCGCGACTGAGAAATCGAGCAGCGTGCGACTGAGGCAGAGCTGTCGCTTTGCGACCAAAGCAGCTATTTTCAACCTGTCGCTTTGCGAGGAATTCGCAGGTGCAAGTCGCAGGTGTGAACGAGGTTTTACCTAAGCCCTATCCTATAGGAGACAGTGAACCCCTCTGCTCGAATGGCCCGCTGCTGGTGAAGTTGGCGGGCCTTGGTTGACACTTAGTCGCTGAGGCCACCAAGCTCTATTCACTACAAGCTGTCGAGATTTACAGCAGATGACACGTTTTGTCTGCAGCCTAGAACTTTCTATCGCGATGAAGAAGACCCCGCAAGGACAGCCGTCAGCCGACTTAACTCTAACGCTCCGCCACGTGGCCTCGACCCGCGTTCGAGTTAAAGGGACCGACAACTGATTTTTCTCGACCCAGTTTTTTACGGCGCGACAGGAAGCTTACCCTTCGTAGCGTTTGTAGCTGCAGTGGTTTATCCTAAAAGCACGTAGTTATCTTATAAGCAGTATTTTTCGATCTGAAAGGCTCCAAACACGCATGAAGGCTTGCTCCAGCAACACTGAGAATTGACAGCAATGCCGCTAGCCCTTGTGAAAGCTGTCGTTGTTCTGCTTTCGCAGGAGTTACTGTAGCTATGCTTAACCACCATTATTTTGAGCTTTCCAGCCATTTTTGAAAATAGCAAGCTGTTACAATGAGATGATGTGGCTTTATACACCTTCTCGGTATTTGTTCAGCGTTGTGTGCGCCTGCGACTAAGGTTGCCTGCGCCTGTGTCATGGATGGCTTTTCGCGGCATGGGATCATTACGCCAAGCGAAGGCAGCGCCACTTTGTTGCATACAACTAACGCAGGCCTATATGTACATTTTTATGGAGTAATATCTTTTAATATAAAGAAATGAACAATATTTCAGTACTAACAGAAAAGTCATCGAACGCATACACCAATCAATGGTCACGTGACCGGCTTCATCGGACCGTGTATGATTTTGCCGCCAGAGGCGCCAAAGGTCATTTTTCGCGACTTTCAATGAAGAATAAAAATATAAATCCGCGTCTCACGAGATAAACAGGGTTGGTTTGAGTCAATGCGACGTACAATCTTTCCATCAGTGCAGTAATCTCATTTCATGTTCTGGGCAGTTGTCGGTCCCTTTAAGCGTGCTGACGGCTGTATGTGTGACCGTGCTTTTATATGCTTTCTCGGAAGAGATACACTGCCACTGCATCTTCCACTAGCAATATTT
>NC_051182.1:104893613-105045535 GCF_013339695.2 Rhipicephalus sanguineus | reverse complement strand
TATGGACACAATCGTGCGTGATTGGAAGACAAATCCGTACTCGTGCGCGGAGAGCTTTTTGAGCGCACTGCGAATTCGTCCGTGCCATGCAAGAGACTGCGCTTTCAATAAGTGCCAAGGTTACAATGATGATTGATCGCTTCCCCGAACTTGCTGGTACGCCAGTAGTAAACACTAAGACTTCCTACACCCGTTCACGATGCGCGAGCGTTGTGCTGGAAAGTGCATAGGATGCCTTCCAGGTTGCCGCCATGTGTAGTGCAGAAGATACGAACAACGCAGACACCGTCCAAAGGTCGCACATGGGTTCGAACTGCGGCATGATACATGCAGCAAATAGTCGCAAGTGTGCCCAGTAGATCAAGTCCTCGTATTCCTGTTAACATACAAAGAAAATAAGGTACAGCTCAATCGCACATGGCGCACCGAGACCTCGCAGTGCCACATTTGTTGACATACTTCAGGCGCCGCAGCGACATGTAAAGTCGCAAGATACAATGATCATGTAACAGGTTCTAGTCCACAAGTTTACACTAGTGTCTCACCTGGAAAGAAGAAATCATACCCGTGCAAAATGCCGCGAGCAAACGGTCATCGTCGGCGTCACAGCCTTGCCGATGCGAAGATTCGCAATCCACCGCGCTCTGCGGCTTCGGTCTTTGGCCTCGGAAGGAAATGCATGAAAAGAAATAGCGCTATCTTTCCATCTCGCAGACACGCACTGGGGAACACAGCAGAACTGCTTGGCCGTTCGTTTTTTCTTTACTGGCGGCTCCATCTTACCGCCCACGACTGCAGCCGATACGGCACTTATGGCGTCCGGACTGTTTTGGACCTCCGTGCGCTGTTTCCTCCCGCTGCCGCTAGGTGCCGCATGAATTGCTGGAGTCGCGAATACCGCACGTGCTGCACAGAGCCAGGGATAAGCTTTCATTCCAATCCCAGCGACACGGAACACCGTTGCTTGTCGGGTGTCGGTACTGCAAGGCGCCCTACGAGGGTGCGCAGCGAGCATTTCGACCACGGCGGGGTTAAGCGTTCGCTGACGAAAATGTTCGATGCTCAGTCAAATACCATAACGCGTTTCTCGGTCTTAGGCTGTAATCTGTGCATTCGTGTTTGTTGCATGCGTAGGTGCTGCGCACTACGTGCGCGAACACCGTCGCAGTCCGCGAAAAGTGGTGGCGGCTGGGCCAGGGCTGCCAGTCGTGCTTTGCTTAGGCCTTTTGGTACTTCTGCAAGGGAATGAATCGAGTCTCCAATCATGCATTTCGTTCTACATCATTCATGCGCCACCTACGCAGTGAACGCAATGTTTGTTCGCGCTGGCTGCAAGCTTTTTTAAACGAGCGTCACCGAGCCTTACTGTAGTTTGCGCGTTTTCCGTCGCGCTTACTCGGCTACGAGAAGCGTTCTCAGAGTTCCGAAGTATATGAGCCCCGGAACTCGTCGAACTTGTGTATGAGCTCGTGCAGAGTAATAAAAAAATGTCGTTTCGCGAGCCAGAATTCAACTAACTACTATGTACGCGATGAATGAATATTCATGAGCGTGCTTATCGGTACTTCTCATGTTGATGTATTTCTACTCTGAATCATTTTAATCGATCTTCCGGAAAATATTGAGACCTGATATAGTGCCAAAGTTGTCGCTCCCGCAGCCGATATTTGATTACCAGAAGTTGCACGCAAGATGCGATACAACAAGTTGCGATACGCGCCGCGAACAACCCTATCCGAGCAGCTTGAGCTTTTATTGTTATTCTGCAGGCCATGGGTAGTTCAATTCTTCTATTTTAGTCTCGTCAATCAACTTGAGGTAGACTTTTGTGAGTTCTTTTCCCAGGCCCGAAGACTGGATCACGAATGTGACAACGTGCACGGGACCATCAGGCTGCACCGAATTCAGTTATGGGGCCTGCCGCAGCAACTTCGTCACCGTCGACAAGACTCGTCACACAGTCCCCTACACGAGCTAGAAATGTGCTCAGAGGCAAGGGCACTGTGACACAGAATTACGAATATTAGCCGCACAACACGTTGAATGGCGACAAGCACGCCTGTACTGTGCGGTCGCAATAAGCAAATGTTTTTGGCATCGCTACTCAAAAAAAGTGATTGAGTTTACGAACTTCCATTACAAAAAGGAAAAGAAATGAGTTTGCTCAACGTTGACCAAACCGTCCCCGTCACTTTCCATCATGAATTATCGAACAACAAACAAAACACACACTGCTGCTAAAGGGGCAGCGGGCCACCGGCATCCACACTTCGGGGTTTCGTCCGTTCGCCGCTAGGTGCCGACTGTTCGATCGCGAGGGAATGAGACAGGAAAGGGGTAGGAAAGGGAAGTGATGATGAGGAGGACGGATGCGAGGGTGAGTAGGAGGGAAAGAGGGAGGGGAGAGAGTAAAGCATAGCATAGAAAAAGAGAGAAATATAGAGAACGAAAGGCAGTAGAGAAAGAGAGAGAATCAAAGAAAGAGAGAGCGAGAGAAAAGGATTGAAAGAAAGAAGAAGCGATAAATGCAGAGAGTGAGAGAAAAAAGGGCAGAAAGAGAAAGAAAGACAGAAAGACCGAGAAAGAGAAAGAAGTAGAAAGAGAGACAGAAAGAAATAGAGAAAACGACAAAAAAAGACAAACACAAAAACAGAGAGAATAGAGAAAATGAAAGAAAAATAGAAGAAGAAAGAAAGGCAAAATTTGCAAAACTTAGCAAAACGGCAACAGCCAGGACTAACAAGGGCTCATAAGCTCCGCTGTTTCTTTGGCCTTGCGCCTACAGTGCAAGCTACGCTCCTTTTTTTCGTTTTGTTTGTGAACGGCTTACCCATCTCTCGTAGTAGGGCATACGTACTACAACTCTAAATCGTCAATCATTTTTCTAAACACACAGCGAGCACATATCTAGCGGTATTGTTAGCCGACAAGCATTTGCGTTCTATAAGGTGGATACCTAAACTACTTCCGAAACTTTCTAGTTTTTCGTAATACAGAGATCCGCGGTCAAGCTTTTCTCTCTTTTATTTTTCTATGGTATAACTATCTCTCCCAGCAGAGCATACGTACTACTATTCTTAAAACGTCAATAATTTTTCTAAACACACAGCGATCCGAGCTCCCGTGGCATCTCTTTGATAGATTGAGGCGATATCGCGTCTACCCATGCTCCGACTTCCGTAGTCAGGCCAAACGGGGCTCAAGAAGGTGTAATCACTCGAAGAAAGAGTGGAATAGCATTTCTTACAAACAGCAAAAAGATACATACTAATGCCCAGGATATCTATTCATAATGTGCATTGCAGTTTCAAAGGGCAATGTCACAATCAAAAAAAGTCAGTTCAGTAAAACAGCGCCAGTGTCGTCGTGTGTGTTCCTTCCTCGTCCCGTGCTGTTCTTAAGCATCATGATTCACCAACTAACCCAGCACGCTTCACTACCAGTAAAACAGCAGCGTCGTTTTCCCGATATAAAGTATTTCTATCCACATTGCTGAATGTGGAAATGCATCATATTGACATTACCATGAAGCTGCGATCGACCTGCCTTCTATCGAAGTTCTTCTGTACATTGTGGGGGTGCTGGCGGCAGCGGAGGAAGAGCATCAGAAGAGAATAAAGAGCAGTTGGGGGTGCCCTCAAGCTGGCGTGCTCGCGCTCGCCAGGACAGCTGGGAAGTTCGGACCCCGATCTTCGGCAGTGAAGGTGTTTGCTCTGGCTTTCTCCGTGTTCTTGCTGAGGACTCCGGCAGATCGCCAGCCCTCAGCCCATATTTGGCGCCCGGCGTGGGGCTTGAAAGTAAAACAAGACAGAAGTCCACAGGAAATTACAGGCTAAAGGTTATGAAGCGCTGTCGAATAGGGCTGAAGCAATGTTGAAGCAACGCTTCGAAGAAGTAACTCGCCTTCGTCAGCAGGGCAATTTATTTCTTTTGCAGCGTTTTCTCGAACGAGGAATGTCGACACAGCCAACGTTCCGGCAAGGGGATTGTCTTGGTCAGTGTAGCAACCCCAGCAAAGTCCCTGTACAATGCTGTTTAGGACAGCAGCAGCTGCTTTGGCTAGTCGCCTGGCTAAACATTCGTTCCAGCGACGTTCCTAGTTTGACATTCTAGTTTCTAGTTTTGCGTCGTACGCAAAAAACCTGACACCAAAGAGCGTGCAGAAATGCTGCCCTCGAAGATGAGGCGGTCGCATGCGTATTTGTATGCGCCGTTTTTCAATAACTGATGCTCTCTCAATGGTGGGCATGTTGACGGTCAGCCGTTTCTGATATAGCCACGGGATCTTTTACCGAGGTCAATTGCCATTTCATATTGCCACATTTTCATTGTTGCCGGTACTGAGCGCCTGAGCGTCGTTGTTGCCTGTAGCAATTGAAGTGTTGCGCTACTAAGCACGTGGATAAAGGTCCAATGCCCGGCATGGAGGAAGGAAAAAATCTAGGAAGAAAGAAAGAAAGAAAGAAAGAAAGAAAGAAAGAAAGAAAGAAAGAAAGAAAGAAAGAAAGAAAGAAAGAAAGAAAGAAAGAAAGAAAGAAAGAAAGAAAGAAAGAAAGAAAGAAAGAAAGAAAGAAAGAGAGAAAGAAAGAAAGAAAGGAAGAAAGAGAACAAAGTAGTACGTCATGTACGCAGACGCAAATCTTCACTTCCCTCTATTTTCTTCCTGATAAGGCAAAGGCTCGTGAACTTTTAGGTAGGATAGCAAGGATAATTCGAAATAAAGCAAAAAAACACGGGTCGTTCGTTCCTCTTTATTTAGCTCTTGTGTGCTCGTTGCCTGAGTGGTCAGTTCTCGCTGATTGATGAGTGCCACTGATGAGTGAATGGTTTGAACTTCCAGAGGTCCGGTTGTCCTTCGTGACGGTCCTTGAGTCCCGATGTGCTCCACTGGAAAGGAGGCACCTGGTCCCAGGTGGGCCCACCGACAGCCGTGAATTCCAGGTTCGCGAAGAGGCTTGAGTTGGTTAGCTGTTGTGATGATGCGCACGATTTCGTGATGCAAGAGATAAAGAAAACAAAACAAGCAGAAGTGGTAAATGCTTCTGGAATCCGTGATTGATCGTTTCGGAAAATTATTGCTGCAGGCGACGCTTTCTCTTTTGACCTTAAAACCTATTCAAATACTCCTTTTTTTTCTGCGCACCATTCTTTATTAGAACAACTTACCTCTGTAAACGTTGTGTAATTTTACGTTTTACACTGGCATTGTTAAATGTTGTCTTCTTAAAAACGTGCGTTGCAGTTTTTCCAGTTGTATACTCAAAACCGTATCGTTCAACTTGCAAGAATGTTTTACTTTTGTTGACTTCATGTATTTTACCCACCCTGCACGGACTTCTTGTCCGCAGCATGTATTAAATAAATGAATAAATAAATAAATAAATAAATAAATAAATAAATAAATAAATAAAGAGCACAACGGCAATATGCTTTCGTATATTTGTGCTATTGCTCCCTCCTTAGACGGCGGCGCTTAACACACGTTAAACGCAACGCGCTACGAGAGTAACTGCAACGCAATCATTCTAAAGAACCCCTGATAGCCAACTTTTCGTTTGTGACCTTTATACGATTATTTGTAGATTTCTGCCTGATAATCCCTAAAATGAATCTTAAATTACCTAATGTATCGTATAATTATTTCGTTAATTATAACCAATTTTGGCGTCACTTCTGGGAGGCTGCTATGCGCAGCATGGAACTCAACAACCAACTCCTGGCAGTGCAGAAGGCATAAGGCCCGGGACATCGCCAAGAGGCTCCAGCTTCCGGCACCTTCCTTGGTGGAGCCACTTGGCTGAGCTAGCGGGACCTCCAGTCGCGTTCAGCTTCTGCCACTTTTGGACCACAATAAAGTTCTCACTCACTCACTCACTCACTCACTCACTCACTCACTCACTCACTCACTCACTCACTCACTCACTCACTCACTCACTCACTCACTCACTCACTCACTCACTCACTCAAGGCGCCCGCCTAGAATCATAAGGAAACTAGAGCCCCACTGCGGCGGAGCACCATAACATCACGTGCGTTCAAGTCTTGTTGACACGCAAATAAGTGCTTTACGAAACATTTTTACTATCGACAATGCTGCACACACTGAGTGACACAATCGTGGTTTGATGATTGCTGCTGTAGCTTCTTTATTGTTTATACGAAACAAACAAGGGAGTGGCGCGCAAATATGTTTTGTCATTTACTCCTTGATTCTTTTCGTGAACACGGAGTGTTACTAGAGCTGACGTTTCGAGAGGCGGATTTGTACTCTTCAAGGCTGCAACTGTTGCAGCCTTGAATAAGACAAGTCCAGCCTTGAAGAAGACAAGTTGCAGCCTTCAAGACGACAAGTCCAACCTTGAAGAAGACAAGTTGCAGCCTCGAAGAAGACAAGTCCAACCTTGAAGAAAACAAGTTGCAGCCTTCAAGACGACAAGTCCAGCCTTGAAGAAGACAAGTTGCAGCCTTCAAGACGACAAGTCCAGCCTTGAAGAAGACAAGTTGCAGCCTCGAAGAAGACAGGTCTGCTTGTCGAAACGTCGACTTCAGAGACACCCCGTGTTCTCGAACGTAGCTGTAAGTTGCGTGAGTAACCTAGGAATCTGTGAGTTTCGTTCGTAGTTAGGTGGTGCTAGTGTCTCCTTCAAGGCTGGACTTATCTTCTTCAAGACTGCAACTGTTGCAGCCTTGAAAGAGAAAAGTCCGCTTGTCGAAACGTCGGCTCCAGCGACAACCCATGTTCACGAATTTTTCATCTCTTCAAGCCTCCAACTTCCCCTGAACTTATGCCTTACAGTTACGCTGTCTCATACAACGGGGAATACTACTCCGGGACGTAATAAAACAGACTAACATTGTAAAGAAGCCCTACCTTCATGTCAGTGGAGCCGTGAGCTCGGTGTCCAAGTGCTCCGAAGGGATACGTGCCGTCCGGAGGGTTCAGATCGCTACGTGCCGAAATAGCGTTTTCGGCGCTGTACGGAGGCGTGCAATTGCAGCGCGACAGGGGGTCGTTCTTGTAGTCGTTGTACCTGCCAGTGAACCGAGAAAATAGGAGGCACTTTGACTTATGTTCTTTGTTTTGCCGTTGGCTCAAGATGTGCTATTTCTTGTCTGAACCTCGCCTGAACTCCCTATGAACTCACTTTCACGATTATGGCTTTGTTAAGCTGTTCGACCATCAAGAAATCGTGAACGAATTTTCTTTCGCGTTTATTGACAAACGATGCAAACGAGAGACAGGCAGTGGTGCTTGCTAGAACTTTACTACAACTTTACAGCAATGCTTACTAACTTTACTACAACAAAAAAGGGGGTGTGGTTGTGAGGGAGGGAAGTGATGAAAACGGCTTAACAGAAAGAAGACACAGAGTATACCTGTGAGAACAGGTGACATAACGCCTTCATCATGGCATTATTCACTTAGAACGGATAATGCATGCACATATAGAGTATATAATGTATGATTGCACAGTGCGTATGGATGGCCGACATAACTAACGCTTCGTTGTGCACGAAAATTACTTCGCACGAGCAGGAACTCCACGTCACGCTTGAACGGCGAATGAAGTGTAGTGATACAAAGGAATATTTCAAAGTCGAACCGGCAAAAAAATGTTCCGCGGTCGCAGTAGCTTACACTTATACTTAGGCAGGCACAGGAAGGCAGTGTTCAACCGTGACGTAGGCAGGCTTAATTAAACATTACTATCACACGTCTCACCTCATGAGTTTGATCATTGAGTCCATGTCTTGAACGTTGCCGTGGTCTCGCTTGAAGATAAGCGCCCGTGGTGTCTTGTCGTACGTGAACCAATCGCCGAACTTTTCCACCTGCTTCTGGTTACCGCTCATGTTGAAGATAAACTCGGATGAACTGCGTAGATGAAACCGGCGCAGAGTACAATCAAACTACAAGAGCACTGACTGTATTTAGCTGCGTCTTTGGACGTACCAAAAAAATGATATACGAGTACGATTACTCCCTAATGCGAGATGTGACCGCCGCTGCACGTGTGTTTTCATTTCGCAGCATACTAAGGCAAAGAAGTTGAGATACTTGCATGTACGAACACTTACAGACTAATATCTATCTTCACTGAAATTAACAGCGCATGTTTATATGTATTTCTGCGCATGCGTCTGGTGGCCAACGGTCGACGGGTATCTAGCTGTCAGACATCATACGTCACTGAAAACTCGCACGCCGCAAGATATAAGATGTAAATATTTTCGTAGCAGGAAATCTGATTAACCGTGACCAAATACGACCAAACAATCTTTAATAAATTGTAGGACTTTACCTCACCCCCATGATTTGATTGCTGAACGCGCCACTGTAGGAGACTCCGAATTTAACCTTGATCGCCTGTGGTTCCTGCAATTTCGCCTACACCTACTCAAATTGGTGTTTCATAATTTCGCCTGCATCCAGATGCGGAAGACGAAGTGTTGAATCCGTGACCCCTTGCTTAGCAGCGGGACGCCAAAATCGCTGAATAACCACGGTGGGTTGGTTTTCATTTATGCCAACTTGACACCGTTTCACTGCAACTCGCAAGGTTCACAAACACCAATACACTGATGTCCTTACACAATTAGGCATTTTCCGTATTGGCATTGTACAAGATAGCTACTGCGTATATATTAAAATCTGCGCTTTTGAACGCAATGCCAAATGTGATTTGTTAACGCAGGAGAACAGCAGAGTACGTACGGTACGTTGTAGCTGGGCCAGTAAGATTGGTTCCGAAGGACGTGGGTGGCGTCGGTGATGTTGATGTAGTGACTGCAATAGGTTCGCGAAAAAAAATAATAATATAAGAAAACACTCCGAACGTTTAATGCAATCACCAACCAGAAATTCCCGACTAATTCCCCCAACAGCTGTGTGCGCTCTTTCCTTTAGACTAAAACCTCATCCGCGGCGATAACAATGGATTCTGAGCACAATCCCACGCCTTAACTTAAATAGAATCAAGAGCTTCGATCGCCCTCAATCATTGCTGCCCTAACTGACATGAATAATATATGCGCTAGGCCTTGACGCGGTTCTGAAGAAACGTGATTGTACACCGCATTCAAATTGTAATTATCGAATGCGCCCCTACGATCTAGCGTGAAATTCGGGCGCGATGCTGTTGGGCGGGCAAAGCCAAGTTTTTTTGTTTCGAACAATGTCAAAAATAAGCGTGTCAAAACATACATCTTGTAACTTCCTTCTATTCGGTGACCTTTAATACTTTCTGTGCTGAAGTTAACCTTACACCTAAATATTGCAGTTGTATGCGTCAGTACAAGTGCTGCGTGTAACAAAACTCACGGTAGTTGCTCCAGCACGTAGAGAAGTCCATCGGGCAACGGCTGTCTGGGCGTGAATTTCTTGTAGTCCAGCACCATCCACTGGTTGTTGTAGCTGCATCAAGATAGAAGATTTAACAGCAAGAAATAAATAAACGAGGCGACCACCTGAGCATCTTGTTATCTTTTTTTTTTTCTTTACCATTTTTTTCTATATTATATCGGGTGCTCGCCTAGGGAAGGTTCTAGAGAGTTATATGGCTAAGAAACTAAATTCTTGTGATTTGTTTAAAAAATGAAAGACGACATCAACACGAAGAACGCCGTTGTAGGCGCGTATTAACCTTCACCGATTGAGGTTATTTAATGATTGTCTAGTGCACGGTACATGGGCTCTTTTTGCCGTTCCGCCTAGGTCATAATGCGTTCGTCGCTGCCGTGTACCCACTCAGCCACTGCGACGGATCAGGATTTCATGGTGCCATTTACAGCACAGAAACTGAATGTCACAAACCCCGGTCTACCTATTATTTTCCATTTAATTGACTCCCTTCTAAATTCGCTGGTGTACGCCTGTGCGGTTGCTGCAAAAGCCTTCGTTGACGCATCCTTGTTTCATTGTCTAGGAACTATTCTGTCTCCCATCTATGTGCACCGCCTCGTGTATGTATCCTGTTTCTTATCATCCCGTCGCAATTAACCTGCTGATCCCGTCACTCAACGTCACCTTGCACGCGTACATTGCGAGGCTCGCAAAAGGCATTGCAAACACAGTCGCCTCACTGTCTGGCTTCACTTGCGTTCGGGTTGCCTGCAGGTATGCATAAGTATAAGCATAACCGACTCACGTGCCACTGTTGTGTTCTGCGAACAGGTCACTCCACTCCTTGCCCGTGGTTGCCAGTCGGTTGGCCACGATGTTGCGTACGAACTCCAAGTTGGTCTGAGGAGTGATGTACTGGTAAAGGTCGGGATTGCCGTTGCCGATAGTCGTTTCCATGGTGGCCTGTAGAAACAAATACCTCGTCATCGTCCCATCCATTCCTTCCCGTGGTTTCGTTTCACATACTATCAAACAGGCGAAGTGCACAACGCGAATGTATGACGAAGGACGGAAAGACACAACAGTGCCAAGAACTGATTGGCAACAAAATGTTATTAGGCGAAAGGCGTGAATAAAGTGTGATGTGTCAGATTTTTTTGCCATATATGCATTTGCTTGCTTCGGAATAAAGTTAGCTAAAATGGATGCTTGGGCGAATAGGTTCATACTTAGGAAGGATATAACAGCGCAAAAAGACAGGGCAGACCAGGGGCGTAGCCAGAAATGTTTTTCGGGGGTGGGGGGGGGGGGGGGGGGTTCAACCATACTTTATGTATGTTCGTGCGTGCGTTTGTATGTGTGCGTGTATATATACGCAAGCAAAACTGAAAAATTTCGGGGGAGGTTTGAACTCCCCCAACCCCCCCCCTTGGCTACTCCCCTGGGGCAGACGATGTGTTTGTGCGTCTTTCTTTGTGCGTCTTCTCTGTCATCGTACAAGACGATGACAGAGAAGAGGCTTGAGACACGCGAGCGCTGACTTACAACGATATTAGGAAAGATGAAAGAGGGAAAAAAGACAGGGCACATAGAAAGACGCACAAATACAGCGTCTGTGCTGTCTTTTTTTGCGCTGCTTTATCTTTCCTGATACCGTTGTAAGTCAGCGGTCGCATGTCTCAAGCCCATTCTCTGTCCCTGTCTTGTACGATTCAGTTTCTACCACTCGTTAGACGAGCAGCTCTGGACACATCAAAGTCCAAGGCGTTCGGAAACTGGTTCTGCGCCATCAGCTGGCTATTCTACGTTCGAAGCGTGCAAATGGGCGCTATTCTTACCAGGCCGGACGAGATGAGGTAGAAGTCATCGCCGGAGAATATCCTTCCTGGTGCAGAGGAGAATGTGAGCGTGTGGCCCGGGATCAGCTCGGCTGGAAAGGAGGGAAGCGCACGCTCACGATTTCGAGAGAGAGAGAGAGAAATGTCTTAATGAAAAGCTGGAGATGTTTGCCTGGCTATTCGCCTGACATGCTACTTCAGGTGCTGGGCGATGATTATGATATATATACTGATAACCACATAACATACATAGACTATACTGTTTACGATCAACGCAGTTTGTCTATAAGTAAATCGAGACATGGGAACGCTGCAAGCTGCTGTCAGGTTGTCGCAACCTTACCCGCCCTTTTTAATTCATCGTCATACTTATTGCATAATCATCTCAGTTTCAGGCGCACGTTTGGCCGCACACAGTCATTCAATAATTCTGCACTACTGCGCACCATTGCACTATAGAATAGCCTTTCAGGTGATATTGTTTCCCTAAAAATTCTGCCGCATTTCGTGAATAACTGCAACTTTATGTGTTCTCTTGACTTCGCATGACGATGTTTTTTTTTTCTTTTACTACAATTGCTTGTAGTGTATCTTTTTCCTTTACAATGTAGGAATTTATTTGTTTCGCCTCCTGTGTAGTTCCTTCTAAGCTTTATTGCCATTTTTCTGTAACCCCCCTACTCAGTGCTCCTCAGGGGCCTGTATGGTAATATAAATAAATAAATAGATTGTCCCTTAAAGACCGCTTTCAGGATGTTACATGGAATGGAGGCTGAGGGGGGAAGGAGGAGGGGGAGGAATCAAGAAACACTATGGCCATTATTATACATTGGTAAAAGAAACGTAGTATGCCTGCTTGAAGCCCAAGAGTGAAACAAAAAGACAATACAACTGGTAGAACAACTGGTACACGTTAGGGTAACAGAGTGTATTGCATTTGGGTGTTGACGTTTTTGAGCTAAACTTTAGTTCATATTATAATAGCATTATCGCGAAAAAAAGTGTGTTATCCCTGTTATCCCTGTTGAAAGGCAACGCACGTCCGCTGACAGACCTAACAAGGCAGGTTGAGAAATGCACTTCTAGAATAGGGACCTGTAATGTGGTTGCTTTTTCAAAATATTCAGTGATGTTTCTTTGCACCGTCCTCGTTTTCCGTCGAAAGAAGTTGTATCGCTGAAACGCATGCCTAACTTCCTCAGAAAGCAAAAGTTCCGAAATAGAACTTCGGAAGTAGCCGCTTTTCTCATGAAGTTACCTAGGCTACATAACTTTTGTAAGCTCCACAGCATTATAACTTAAAAGACGCTAAAAACAAAAAAATAATGACCACTACAATGCAGGCTCCAATAAAATGTGTGGTACAGCTTCTTTTCCAAAGAAACGCTCATAACATGAAGCCGTAGTCCATTCAACGTAATTAAATTTTATTCACAGCACACGCACACACACACACACAACGTTGTGTCATTTTGGTTATCAAAAAAAAAAATTTGTACTTTACCTGATCGTATTCTTTGAAAAAGACCCTGTGTGCAGAACCTCTTGCCGCGTTTATAAATTCTGCTTTAAGCTGCTATGGCCAGCTAAACGTCCTACTGCCTGCGCGGAGCACTTTTCAGGATCAGCTACCACGTAACATATTATCTCGTCTTTTCGCTTCAAGCATCGAGATAAACTTCTTACATGATCAATGCCAGAGCCTTTTCACGAAGCTTTTTGCTGGTATATGTCTTTCTGATGTCGAGTGACATTTTATGTCTAACATCAAGGTTGGCTGGAATTACCTCTTACGAGCAATCCGACCGCAAAACCTTAAGTGAATACGACTGCAACTGCAATACGACCTCGCCTCACAGTGATCCCTAATGATCCCTACCTTGTATAATCTGATGACATTGTAAGGCTATAAATCTACTTAGCCACATCGGTGGCATTTATACAGGCTGACATCAAGAAGAATGAGTCCAATAACCTTTGCCTCTTCCATACTGTACTCACTCGACTCGAAGGTCTTGTGGAAGCGCAGCGAGTACTTCTTGAGTATCCTGAGCATGCTGGCATAGGTGGACCACGTGACTTGAGAGAAGTAGATGTCCCTGTTACCGGGCAAGCACCTTAACAAGCGCCGAGCAGGAGCCTGAGCCCAGGACCTTGCGGCCGACACGGCGCTTCAGGGCGCCCTCGAGGTCTTCCAAGTCGCCGTCCGCATTCAGGAACCTGGTGCCGAAGGCACTCAGCTGTTTTTAATATTATTTCGAGCAAAAAACAATAAAGCCTTCCGCAGGCTTTTCAGCGTTCCGAAGTGTTCTGAAGTTTCACAGTTAATTAACTGAGTGTGAAAATTGAAGAGTTGACCGGGCGAGTTGGCACTGGCTCGTTTTTTTAAAAGGCGCACAGCATGAGAAACGCGATGAAGGATAAAGATCGGGCACGCAATGGGTTGATGCATTCGTTGATTAAAAAATTAATTGCGATGATTAAGTCTCATATGTTACCAAGGTAACTCGTGGACAATGAGAGATGCCTGCGTTGGGCTTCTGATTAACTTTGCTGCCTAGAAATCATTAAAGTGAATTTATATCTAAGTAGGCGATTGTCTTTACATTCCGCTTCTATCTTAATGCGACCGCCGCGACCTGAAGCCGAATCCTCTACATCGTGCTCAGCAGCGTAACGCCACAGCCAGTGAGCCACCGCTCGGAGATTTATTTATTTATTTATTTATTTATTTATTTATTTATTTATTTATTTATTTATTATTTATTTATTTATTTATTTATTTTGAGTTAGCCCTATGTAAGTCAACATTATGATTTCAGAAGCCGGTAATATTCGGCTTTCGTAGTCCCGATGTAACTTCGACTGCATAATATTCGTGTTCTCCTGATTGCGCGTAAATGTTTTACATGTAGCTGTAGATCTAACTACACGGTTGTTTTTGCCGTCTAACCCACGAGGCCATATTCAGTGGCGCATAACGTGATTAGACTACGTTGACGAGACGTGTGCGGTACCTCAACGCTGGAAATTATTGTACACCATTGTGTGTGCAACATGCGCCAACATTGCATTGTTTTCTCTACTGGTACTCTCTCTATTTCTGATACTTCCCCGCGTTGAATAATTCCGTAGACAACTGCATGGTCTCCATTGATTAGTGAGGCAAAAAATAATCAAGGACTGAATTCACGAAGCTTCTCATTCGTGAGTGTTTTTTTTTTTTCCACTGGTCAGCCGGCTTTGCTAATGATATACACCGCGTCATGATTGGCCGAAGTATTTTGCGAAGATACTTAACGTAAGAAGATTTTGTCAGCGCAGGTCTAGAAGAACCGCGCTACTGAAAACTCGAATAGACAAAAAGGCGCAAGCTCTCGGAAGATTGACCAATGTCCTGTCTACACCACCTACCCATACCGCAAATTCGAAACCCGATATGTTGTATATCTGGTGGACAATGATGATTAATGCAGTGTAGCGGACACAGGGCGATTCGGTAACAGTAACTGCAGAGATGCTCCATTTGAAAGTTTTGTATTGAACACCAACGATGCGCTTCTTAGCGTTTTAGTCAAGCATGCTGTTTTGATCAAAACCACGCACAGCACGAAGGAAGAGGAATTAGAGGGATGACCCAAACTGATGCCTTCTGCGTAATCAGCCTAGTGAACCGATTGATTTACGAAATATCATTACACGAAGAGAGAGAGAATTTATTTACAGGAAGGCAGAGAGGTCGGCCTGAGCTATAGTTTGCTCTGGCCTGCTACTCTACACTGGAGAGGGGGGACAGGGGAGCGAAAGAGTGTTTTATGCACTACAGAAGTGAGTGTTGCGGTTCGGCCAGCCTCGGAGTTCACCGCGAAACGTATTCCCGCGAAGGGTGCATACTCACAGCAAGTCTGTGGCGTTGACGTACGACCAACTGGGAAAGTACTTAGTGTGGCCTCTCCGGGCGTCGTCCAACCCTGCCATCTGATTGAGGATCAGGTCGACCTGCAATTAATAGCCACAAAATTAGCGAACCGCGCCTTAAACATGTAAAGCCATCTGCGTATAATTATCACCATTATCGCTATCACCAACACAACCATCAACAGCATCAACACCCCCCCCCCCCTTCTACATACCTGACCCTGTGGCCTCCACAGGGGGAAGAGCGTGCAATCCAAATGCACAGGTTTTGTTCTTGCGTCTAACAGCGCTGTTTGCCTCAACCACATGTAACGTCATGTCGTGTCGCGGCTCATACAGCTTAGTACCAACATTTCACTTGCCAAGGCACAGAATACAGAGTACGAGTTCCCAGGAAAGCCATAACCTATCAATCTCATCTGCCGTTCAACATCTGAAGCGTTTGACGAAACCCTTACGGTGTCTACTGCGAATAATTTCTTCGTCAACTTTAACAGTCATTGCATCCGATATCTTATACTCCTCCTTCTCAACAGCCCAAGCACTTTTACGAACTTTTTAATCTCCCCCATCCCTTCCCCCGGACAGGGTAGCATACCGGTTATGCCAAACTGGTTAACATCCCTGTCTTTCCTCTCTCTCTCGTTTTCCTCCTCCTTTTAACTCGAACGCAACGCGCCAAGTCTGAAGTGCCGTTGTTATTGTCCATTACCTATATAAATTCTCTTTCTCGGAAGGAGGTAGGATATGAGTGATTTGAACAACACACGTGTTTGTGAAAAATGTGTCATGAGGATTGAGGATTTCTGAGCTCGCTCTTGAACTGGCATATCTACCACTTTGTTCTTATTACACGCACAAAAAAATCACCTACGACAGAGATGGCAACCTCACCTGATGCCAGTACGGGCTTGTAGACCGGTACTGCTCAGCCTGTTCGTTCATGTGACGCACGTTCTCCTCGAAAAAGCTGTAAAGCTTCTTGCAGTACGCCGTCTCGTTGACGCAGTAGTCCGCCCACTGATTATCGAAATGCATTCGAATCAGGTCCTTGGTGAGGTAGCCTTCCAGAAATCCCGCCCCGTATGCCTGGTACTCGTCCGGTAACTTCTCGTTTGTGTAGATCTCGAGGTAGCCGAACCTGCCGAGACACCAAAGAAGAGAGGAGAAAAGTAAATGTGATGTAAAAGTGGAACGATGTAAAGGGAACAGCGCTAAGTGCCTAAGGTAACAGCGCCCAACCGTACTCTTCCAAAACCTGGGTCTACTACCTCTGGAAATAGAAATGTTTAGGATGGGTTACACTTCAGGGTCTATGTCACATTACATTTTCGCATGTCCCGATGACTTTGTCATGTGACCTTCCAACATGAGGTTCTCACACGGTGACGTGACTACGTCAGATAACGTGTGGTCATGGTCATGTGCTCTAATGCGCCCGAAGTCAATTTCGGGGGTGAGCCAAGTCAATTTTCGGACCGGGTTTTGACGGCTTTTATCGTAAGCCATCTCAATTTTCGCGTGCAGTAAATTTTGAGGGTGAGCCACCCAAGTTATGGGAGTGGGCCGAATCAATTTCGGAAGTGGGCAAGATCAGTTTTGAACGTGGGTCAGCTTAATTTGGGAGGAAGGGGGGGGGGGTGTTGTGGTCCAAGTGAGGCAACTCAGTTTTTCAATGGGGCGCTAAAGCCCACGCGTCGTCATCACTTGGTCACGTGAATTTTCTCGCCATCAGGTGTTAACGCCGACAGACCCCGTACGCTAGCCGTGTCTTCCACTTCAGAGAACACGTAATGCTTCCGTATCAAAACTTTCCGCGAACCAAGAAATTGTGTGCAAATCGGTGTGTTGTTGCTGCTGTTGCAGATGTTGTCCTGTGGCTTACCCTGTTTCGTTGATGGCATTCTTGAACGATCCCCAGGCAACCACATCGTCGCTGTCACTAGGACGGCGTCCGTGTTTGATCTCGAAAGAGGCCGGCACGTAGGTAAGGGTGACCCAGGCTTCGATGCCCGAGCTCACCTGGCACAGGGCTTCCGCCAGAGCGAGCATCAACAGAATCTTTGTGCCCCCCATAGTTTCGGTCTGAATGCCTGCAGAGGAAGCGTGCAAAGTAGTTTTTTAAGCACTAGTTTCTTTCGTAGGGCAAAATTTTCATGGCAATAGCAAGATTCCCTGAAGTCTAAGTCTTGTAGCTGAACATACGGCATAAGTTGCCGTAAACTTTAGCGTGATAACTGAAAGGACTGCAGCATATTACACCGTGTAACACTTGAAGGCAAAAGCCTGCTACACACTTGATAATACATTAAGTTAATGCATTGAATTGAATTGAACTGACTTTATTCGCAATAGTATAATTAATGTTGCGGGAGGCCAGGGAAAGATAAGCTGGTTAAAGGCAGTTTGAGGGTGTCCTGGCCACCGTACACACACGTCAGCATAACGGTGGTTGCAACAAAGAAATAAATCAATTTTATATACGCAGCGCATTGTACATGGCTCACGTACGCGAATGTAGCATGCTTGCACATGCCACGTATAAGACACTGCTTGCACAAAATCATTTTGATAAATATTCAAAATGATGTAGCCATTTTACAGCAAGGTTTTGAAGTAAAAAGTAAACGAGTTTTAGGTAATGACGTTATGCCAAGAAAATCTCTCCGTAGTTCTTTAAGTGAAATTTGTGCGATGTTAAAGAGCTCTTCTTTAGCGATTGCATTTAGTTATGTTGGTAGCATGAACCGTAGCATGTGTTCGTCATGATTAGTGCGACCTTGACGTTCCTCCCCCTCCTCTCTTTGAAGAATTCTGCACCTCACGGAGTGTTGCACTACCTCTCGAATGGGCCCTCCTTTGACCATGAGACTATGTCACGTCATTAAGACATCCCGTGGCGTCGCGTGGTAACGTCACAAATTTCGGCAATTTGTGACGTCATTGTGGCGTAGCGTGACAACGATTCGTTCTCTCTCCGCAAGCCTCTCGCCCGGAGATCACGTGTGTTTCTGTACCACTTTCCTCGCCTGCAATGTTTCGCTCAAGGTCACCGCGCGACGAGACAATTAAAGCTTTCGCCCTCATACATGTGGGTGTCATTCACACAGGGTTAAGAATGCCAAACACACAGGGTTAAGAATGCAATCGAGTACTGTGCACTGACAAGCGCGTACTGGGAGTGTCCATACTTGACCCAAAGTGAACTTTCCTCGCTGGAGCGTGTTTTGACCTTGTAGCATTTTGCGCCTCCTATATTCGGGAGATCACGTGATCTTTAAACTCTGGGCAAGCGGAAACAAACATTTTATCAACGTAAATAAGCAAGAACTCTCTCTCCTTCGTGCTAATTTCTTGTAGTTTGTGAATTTTATCAATAATTGGGGCCTTCTTTCCTGCTTATGCATGATGAGCTTCACGCTTTCCCACTGAATGATTACGACTTGCCCTGCGGCATCAGATAACGGCCACGTAGTAGATATCTGGCTGAAACTTCGGCTTTCTTTATAAGGCAGCACTGACGTATACATCAGTGAAAAATGAAATGCTATTTTCTTGTTCCAAAAATAACACAGGAAAAATTAACAAGGCGTGTATTGCATATGCGTTTCCTAGCTGTTGATTCAATTCCTTTATTTTTTTCGTCACCTCCTGGCGAAAACGTAAGAAAGGTGATGCTCATATCCCGATCAAAACACAACTAGGTGAGCAGGGAATAAGATGAAACGATTAAGCTATATATTATCTTCATTTACTAGACTGACAATGTGATAGAACTTGCTTCACATTCCCGGCAATGCATAACAAGCGGTAGATTTCAGTCAGGGAACCTAACACAGCCTATTGAATCAGATGAGCTATGCTTATGTAATTTCTCACTAATCATTCGAACACAACGTTGAGATTGTGTCATTGCACTTAGTTCTTTGAGAAGGCAGGCACGAATATTTGAACACAAACATTGTGATCAGTCGCGACATAATAAATTAATTTTCGTCGAAATATTTACACCCGAACACCCTTTCTGCGCTGTGTGGGATGAAGACACATGGAATGATTTTTGTGGCAGATCTTCAAGGTGAGAGTTCACGACAGGAAACCACCCCAAAGAATTAAGAATGCGCAATGCTAAGTAGTGTACGTAGCTCTCAAATTCCGTGCGATGTTGCGGCCGCCGCAGCCGCAACTATCGAAAGCGACCTCGCATTTAGCAATACAGCACCATAGCCACAGGAACAACCATTTCGGGTCAAGCGGATATAGATTCGATATCCTAACTGCAACATGTGCTATGAAAACCAGCCGAAACGTTATTTTGAATGTCGATAGAGTTGAGCAGGTATCCAGTAAACTGAATCGTTCATTGTTTGTTCTAAACACAGAGCTAATTATAACGGTATTATCGTATGCGCGCTTGGTCCACGCCACTGTAGCTGCTAATCCGTTCTCGTGAAAATGATTTTACTCTGTAATCTCATAAAGTGATCATATGGGTTTTTTTTTTTTTTTGGGGGGGGGGGGGAGGTTCTATTTTCTCACTTGATCAATACATGACCTACAGACCTTGAGAAAAGCAGCCGGCGTGATATTTTGCGTTGCTAAAATAATAACCAACGCTTAATTCCCTCTGCAAAAATAATGCGCCCTTTTCACGACTCCCAGGCTCATGCGCACTCCCCTAGCGGAAAAGTCGCGAAACCTCTCATCATCTCGGGGGCTTTGCTTCTGGCAATATCGGTTGTCCCTGCCCATACCATACCCCTACCAAAACGGCAGAGGGCAGCACAGAAAAATGAAAGAGGCGGATTGCGTGGTGACGTAGGTAATACGATGCAAAAAGACATGGGTAATTATTTACCAATTTGGAGTGGTTGTTCTGGTGATAAATGTGGCGGCAACAGTGGTTCCGTTGCCAAGTCATGGCGCCAAATGAACGGGCCACCGACGTCCGCCATTAGGCCTTCGAAGCGTGGCTCAATTTAATGAGTCTTTTCTTTTACATATAATTTGTACAAATTTCCACTTCACATCCAGGAGCACACAGCAGCCATATTAAAATACGGACTCCAGCTGCAGCGTTTTCGCATCGTTGCAAGGATGTTGGGTACCAGTGACACCACAAGCATGTGTGAGCTAACCACAGGTGAGCTCACTTTTGAGCGGTGAAAAATCCTTCTAACACAGAGTGTCGCTAGAGCCAAGGTTTCGACAAGCGGACTCGTCTTCTTCAAGGCTGCAACTGCCTAAGGTAGGCAGTTGCCAGTCGCACGTGCTTAACGCTTCCAGTTAACCTCCAGCACTTTTGAATGAGTTATCTAAACCTCTTCGAGGCGCTTTCGTCTACCCAACCACCTCGTGCGCTTGCCATCTCGCTTTTTCTTAAAACCTGGAGCCCAGAGTTGTTCCGAAAGTTTACTCACCCGACGACGACACGACTTGCAGCGCTTCCCCGAAAAGCCAGCGATGCTTCTTCCCGCCTTTCGCCGCACGCGACTCTCTATACGCCCACCGATTGCGCGTGTGACGCTGTTGTCTTTCCTGCAAACTGTCTGTGAGCGCTGCTCAGATAACCGGCGCTTGAGGAGCTCGACTCCGCTGCGAAATCTGAGACCCCCACCGCCTGCGGCTTATATCAGGCCACTCCTGACCGGAGAATCCGTGGCTCGGTCGACGCCTGTCAAGTGGTAGCTTTCCCATCAGATAGGCGGTCCACTCGAAACCGATGAAAACAAAAGAGCGTCGCAGATTACGGACCCTTTCCTTCGTAAAGCTTCGTACCAGCCCGCTTATCGAAGGTGCCCCGATGGACGGGCTACATCGACTTACTCAAGACGTCGAAGTGTACATCTTCGTGACAGGTGCTTGCCTAGTTTCGCCATACACGTGCACAAAGGCAGTATTGTACACACAAAAAAACGAAATAGCGCGAATATGTAAGCCTTCTCTACTTCCTGTAACAAGCGCTGGAGGTATCAGGGCCGACCTGATAATCCAGGTACTGTCTCCGGTCCGAGGAACAAGTTGTCAAGCGCTGCCTGCCCGCCTGTCTCTTTCTCCGTTTCTCTCTTTCTACGTATGTACGTACGTACGTACGTACGTACGTATGTATGTATGTATGTATGTATGTATGTATGTATGTATGTCCGCATGCTCTGTCCATGTTACGGAGGGACGCCAAGTGTGTCCCATACCTTTCATTGGTCGGACCTGTCCGTCATTGTTAAAGGTGCGGAGTTATGAACATACATGCTTATCACTATAATGGCGGCGGAGGACCCGTGATGGACCCGTGACTCGACCAATCGAGAAGGGGAGGAGGGAGGGCGGATGAAGGGAAACTTGCCCTACCCCCCCCCCCCTCTCTAATGGATAACCCTGCGCTTGCCTATCAACGTGTCTACAGGGCCACCATGCAGCCGCAGCAACAAAGAAGAAAAAAAATGCGCTGACGACTTGCACTTTGGGGTTCGCACTTAACGTGTTTCGTATACGCTGACAATGTGTCCCCGTGGTGTGAATTGGCAATCAGGATTGTGTAGCCACACCGCGAGGCTGACGCAGGTAAAATTACTTCATGCACAGAGGGGCACCTCTTGTTTGTAGAGCTCCGTGCCATCGCCCCAATCAGGCGAGCTGACTGGATTGTTTTTAGATATCTCTTAGCAATACGTCAACGACCGCGTGGAGTAGTACATCGCAAAACGCTTCAAGCAAGCGCCAAGCTACGGCATTTTTCCCGCTAACAGAAAGGTTATGATTATCATATCCGGTCCTGTCAATCGCTTTCTTGTGAGAAAGGAATGGAAAAAAACATAGCCGGCGAATGCACCCTTTTGAGACAATTGCATGGTGACGTTCGTTTAATTTCCTATGTATAATATGATAAACGTTGAGCAGCTGAAAGCAAGAGTGAGGCTTGAAACGATTAGCAACGTTCCCATAGCATTTCCACAAGGTATCTAGTCTCTACTGCGGCAGTAGTGTCTTCTTCGGGTTCAGACGAAGTCTAAAGCCCTTGTCGAAGCGTAGGTCTTAGCGACATCCCCTCTGTTGCCTCCGCTCAAATTAGGATGTAAATAGTGCCATGTTTTACACACTATTAATGAGAACTAACAGACTGTTAATTCTCATTAATATTGTGTCTAACAAAGAAAAACGAGCCCTTAAAGGTCATCATCTTTCCTTCATGATTTTTTTTACATTGTGATTATTGTACTAATGAAGACAGGAACATACCCAGTGGCGCGTATCCATGATGTCCCAAGCAGACTAAGAGCAAGAAATATCCATTGGCACGAAGTTCAAACAAATTATTGTACTTCTCATAATTCCTATCTGCCGGCGGAAACGCAGGAAAAGGATGGATGAAACAGGCGGAAAGACAGGGAGGTTAGCCATTTCTTAGACCGGCTGGCTACCCTGCACTTCATACAACTCCTATAGACATCCTATAGCACCAGAGTTTCCTAGAGTTATTTTTTTTCCTAGAGAGAGAGATGAACTTTATATTTGAGCAGGCTTCTTGTAGTTCAGCCCTTAGGTGGCTGGCCTCCTCAGTCCATGTAGCCATGGCTCGCTGCCGTCTATCGAGCCCTGTTCACCAACCGTTGCTGGTTTTCAGGGTCCTGTGTCACCAGCGGAGCCTCCCACTGGTCTTGGAATTCTTCCTCTGGATCAGCTCCTTTAGCTTCGTTTTCGCTTGGGGGTGATGACGTTCGGATTGTTCTTGCACTCCATCACCGTGTGGCTCAGGGTGTTTCGCGTGCCCTGTGGGCAAAACTTGTAGTCCCGCCCATAGGCCCCTGGATACAGTGCGTGCATCAATATTCCGTGCGGTTAAGTTCCGGCCTGGACTCTAGAATTTAGTTTCCGATTACACATGGTGAAAGCCTTAGATATGCTCGGCGCATACTTATCCATGTTCAATAAACGTGAAAATTGGCAGGGAAGCCTAGCTGTGCGTTATTTGTTGTGAACTGTACGCTCCAGACTAGACCAACTCTGACGCTCCAGAGCCTTTGCGATGTAGCCCTTGCGTTTTCGAATGTCTGTAAGAGGCGTTCGCAGAGGAATGCCAGCGGTAGCTTAAGTGCAGGACAACACGTTGCGTTTGCATCCTAGAACAACCTTCTGGCGCTGACCGTCCCGAAAATGGCCGAAACAACCAAAACAATCCTTCACCTTTAGTATAGCTCGAGGCGGATAGGTCCTCAAGAAAAACAAAGGACATCACGATGCTCATTGTTCGTGTTTACACCCCTGTACGTGTTATCCTACTCACTGCAAAGATCGTGTGTCAATGAGCCCAAATTTAAACTGCAGTGTGCTGAACAAAAATGTATGCTTGCTTTAATGGAAGTCATACTATACACATTTGCGCCGACTGAGCACAGCGGCGGAATGGATACCAAGAAATAGCAAACGCCGCCTACGGCGACTGCGGGTTAGGTGGGGCGATGAAATTGAGAAGTTTGAAAATAAATAGAGTCATCCTGCGCTGTGCTGGGTGATGAGGTCATTAAGAGGCCTTGGTCCTGCAGTAGACATGGAAAAGGCTGATGACGATGGGAATGACGGTAACCATTATCACTGTTGTAGCCTCGAGGGACGAGCAGAGCCAGAGTGGCCGTGAACGAGAACAGTAAGATGGTTTATTACTACATGAATACTGAGCACAAAAGAACACTGAGCGCCCGGTTCACAGCGCTTATATAGCCATGAAGCACCGGCGCTATCAGCGTGACGTCACACTGGCTTCTCATGACACCACACTCCTTCCTACAATGTTTATGGCCTATACCAATCGGGAGGTTTTCTTGTACGAGCACTGCGTCGAAGAGTCTGAGCACCCAGAGGAGACGCAGGTATTAGCAGAGGGGACGCTGCCGGGGCAGAGACTTGATGTGGACTTGCATTTGGTTGTTCCGAGGGAGCTGAGTCTCCGGGTGGCTCCGGCGGTGCGGTAGCAGACCTGGGAGGCTCACGAACCGGAAGGGGACGGGGGCTCGTAGGAGGGGCTTCGGACCCAGGGTCTGGAATTGAGCTGGGCACGAAACAGGGACGCTCACTGGGGCCTTCTTCGACACTCTCAAAGTAGCGCGGACGTAAATTGTCTACATGCGTGAACCTGTTTTCGGATCCTACGCGCACAAGGTACGTAACGGCACTGCACCTTCTTTCGATGACACCTATCAGCCACTTGGGATCACCTGGACGAAGGCCTTGGACCAGAACGCTTTCCCCCTCTTTGTAAGCTCTTTCCGACCCTCTTCTTTCGTCAACTTGGGCCTTTACTTTGGAGAACCGTTCTTCCATCCGTCTCTCCAGGTCTGGCTGTAGCATAGTCAGGCGAGTGCGGGGCGACCACGACAAAAACAGTTCTGCTGGTGTCTGCCCCGTGGTTGTGGTCGGTGTGTTCCGGTACCTGAACAGAAAGAGATCTATGCGGTGCTGTAGGGTCTTACTCTGGCCCGATGACCTTTCGTCGAGAAGCTGTCGCGTAAGATCCCGTTTCACCGTCTGGACGCATCTCTCGGCGCTTCCATTGGATGCGGGGTGGTAGGGAGGTGTTCTGGTGTGCCGCACTCCGTTCTTAAGCAGGAACTCTGTGAAACTCTTTGCCGTGAACTGAGGCCCGTTGTCCGTAACAACCTCCTCTGGAAGGCCATACGATGCGAACACCCCACGCAGCCTCTCGACGGTCTTCTCGGTCGTTGTTGAATTCATCACAAACACCTCCACCCACTTGGAGTGGGCATCCACCAGCACGAGGAGCCACTTGTTGTCTGCGAATGCAAAATCCAGGTGGATTCGCTGCCATCTGCGGCTCGGCCAACCCCAAGTTTGTAGTGGGGCCTTAGGTGAAGCGTTCTTCGTCAACTGACAAGTACAGCAACTTTTAACAACATTTTCAATATCTTGGGTTAACTGAGGCCACCAGACATAGCTGCGCGCGAGCATTTTCATGCGCGTAACTCCGGGGTGACCTTCATGACAAAATGCCAATACTTGGTTACGCAAACAGTGCGGAACAATTACCCGATTTCGCCACGTAACACACTGCTGATCTACCGATAGTTCATACCGGCGAACAAAGTACGGTTCCAATTCACTATCAGTGACATGCGCAGGCCAGCCATTTCTCGTGTACCACAACACTTTCGATAGCACTCTATCAGTACTCGTTTTCTTGCTGATTATGTCAGCAGACAGTGGAAGTTCATTGACCACGGAGAAAAATTGTACGTAATCTGAGACATCTCGCTCATTCGCCAACGGCAACCGCGAAAGCGCGTCAGCGTTTCCCATGTTGCTGCCTTTACGGTACACCCATCTGTAATTGTACGCCGCCAGTAACAAAGCCCATCGTTGCATGCGCGCTGCAGACATTACTGGAACTGGTCTGCCGTGCCCCAGAAGGCTGGCTAATGGCTGGTGGTCCGAATAAATGACAAAACTACGCCCAAATAGGTATTTGTGGAACTTCTTCAGCCCAAAGACCACGGCGAGAGCCTCTTTTTCAATGTGAGCATAACCTTTCTCTGCTTTGCTCAGTGCCCTAGACGCATAAGCAATAGGTTTTTCCACCTTATCGATCTTATGAAACAGAATGGCGCCCACGCCATACATGGATGCGTCACACACCAGCCCTATCTCTTTCGTTGGGTCGTAGTATGTCAAAACGTTTCCTTCCGTCAACCACGTTTTACTTTTCTGGAACACTTGCTCTGCCTCACGGGACCACTCGAAGCCTTTTTCTTGGTTCAACACGTCATACAGTGGTCTGAGTCTCGTGGCCACGTGGGGAACGAACTTTGCATAATAGTTTATCAACCCTAAGTAAGCTCTTAACTGTGCCTCATTCGCAGGTGCAGGAGCCTCCGTTATAGCTTTTACTTTTTCCTCTGACGGGCGTATGCCCTTTTCGTCCAGAACGTGCCCCAAATACAAGACAGAAGTTTGAAAGAACTTACATTTCTCTTTTTTCAGTCGAATGCCTCTTTCTAGAAACCGGGACAGCACAATTTCCACTTTGTGGAAACATTCCTCAAAGGTAGCTCCTGCTATCAGCACGTCGTCTAGATAGCACGCTACCCGATCAAGTCCTTTCAACTCCTCATCCATAACTGCCTGGAAAATCGAAGGTGCACTCGTTATGCCATAGGGTAAGCGCGTATACTTGAATAAACCCAAATGCGTGTTGATCACGACTAGCGACTGCGCTTGGGGATGCAATTCCAGCTGCTGGTATGCAGTGGACAAATCCAACACCGCGAAATATTTGCAACCGGCCAGCTTTACAAACAGATCCTCAATCACGGGAAGGGGGTACTGATCAGTTCTTAGGCATGGGTTCTAGGCATGGGTTTGAGCCTACCTTGGGTTCTACCCAAGGTAGGCGCAAAAATCTTAGCATATTTTTCAAGCAACAACGCCACTTTGTCCAAGCAAACCCCATGCACACTAGCCCAGTCTAACTTCAGTGCTGACAGCCAGTCTCGCCCCAACAGCATAGTGTTAGTACTCTCGTTTGTTTTCACGACAATTAGCGGAAGTTGCTTGTGCTGGCCATTGTGCTCTACGGAAACGTTTAGCTTCCCTTTTACCGTCAGCGGAGTGCCTCCGTAGGTTTTTAGCTTAAGACTGCATGGCTCTAAAGGTAGGCTGGGATTGCTTGCACAGTGACTCTGGTACAATTGACACAGACGCCCCTGTGTCAATCTGCATGCGCACACTTTTCTGATCTAGCTTCAAGCAAATTTCGTAGAGTCTGGTGCGCCCCTCACAGGAATAGATATTGTACAGCACATGTTCACCCGCGTCACTTTCCTCGTCTATCACGTTCGCAGCGTCTCTACCTCTGTCCCTACACATCTTCGCTAAGTGTCCAACCCGTTTACACACCCGACAACGGTACTTGCGAAATTTGCAGATAGATGCTTCATGCTCTGAGCCGCATCGGAAACAGTGCAGTCGTTCCGCCCCCCTGGTGCCAGCAGGCATCCCCGAAGTTTCTTCTCTCCAGTGTGGTGGGCGTTTCCCGCTATCTGTTTTGCGGTTAAGGGCGCTGATCATTCCTTGCGCCGACTTGGGCTGAAAATCCTGGCTTTCTTTCCGGGCCAACTCGATACTCCTAGCGATATCGCAGGCCTCTTTAAAAGCCAGCTTGCTTGTCTTTAGCAGCTCTGCTTGTGTTTCTTTGTCACAAAGTCCTGCCACAAACCGGTCGCGCAGAGCGTCGTCCAGAAACGTTCCGAAATCACAGGATGTCGCCAACCGCTTCAGCTCTACAGCGAAGGCTGTCACCGCTTGCCCATCTTGTTGGAAACAACGATTGAATTTGAAACGCTCGGCAATCACGGAAGTTTTGGGAACGTACTGCTCTTTCAGTGTCTGTACTAACTGTGCGTACGTCTTGTTTTCTGGCTTTTCTGGCTCCAGCAACGTTTTCAGAGTTTTATAGGCCTTCTTTCCTATTGCCGTTATGAACACTGACACCTTCAGGTCGTCGCTCACCTGGGAGGCCTTCAGGAAGTGGTCGAACCGCTCCACGTAGGACTGAAAATCTTCGTCACCGTCCTCGATGAACTGATCGAACCTTCCCAACGTCGCCATCCTGCCTTCGCAGCGCTTCGGAACCGCCGCTAATGGTGTCTTGTAGCCCAGTGGAATTCGGATCCCATCTTCGTCGCCAGTCTGTTGTAGCCTCGAGGGACGAGCAGAGCCAGAGTGGCCGTGAACGAGAACAGTAAGATGGTTTATTACTACATGAATACTAAGCACAAAAGAACACTGAGCGCCCGGTTCACAGCGCTTATATAGCCATGAAGCACCGGCGCTATCAGCGTGACGTCACACTGGCTTCGCATGACACCACAATCACCATCATGATATAGAGCAGAACCAGGAAACTTCATGTCCTTATTATCAGCATGGCTGGTTCACTAAAGGAGTTATTGCTTTCAGCCAGAGAAGTTGGGTCCCGAATGCACAGATACCTTACGCCAGCATTATTAGCAACAGAGAACTTGACCCAATCCTCACGCTCGACATATCATTAGTAGTGAGGATACCTTGGCAATGGCGTGGGGGAACTTCCGAAATAAAATGTTTGTGCATTCGCTTCCACTCTTCTTCATTACATTTATTCGTGGATGACGTGTAACGTCCTACAATAGGACCATGAAACACACCGTGTGACAGGACGCCAAACCGGCTACCTTCTGCTGAGCAGCAGAGCGGTGTAGCCACCAATAGTAATAATAATAATAATAATATTATTATTATTATTATTATTATTATTATTATTATTATTATTATTATTATTATTATTATTATTATTATTATTATTATTATTATTATTATTATTATTATTATTATTGGGGGTTTTGCGTGCCAAATCCACGTTATGATTATGAGGCACGCCTTAGGGAAGGGCTTCGGAAATTAGTACCATCGGGTGTTCGTTAACAAGGGCCTCTAGTTTTTCGCCTCCATCGAAATGCGACCGCCGCGGTGGGGATCGAACACGTGACCTTCGAGTCAGCTGCCGAGCCCCGTGACCTCTGCACCACCGCGGCGCACTAGCCGCCAATACGAATGATTAACTTCGCATTGGTGAACCGGATGAATCCGTCGGTTAGACGAAGGAAGCGAAAATTAGAGCGCCCGCGGCGGGAGATATGACCTAGAATGATCACAAAGCCTTGCGCAGGATGTTCGGGTCCAGAACGAACGTACTGAAGGACCCTGGCCTCAGGAAAGCATGTTTCATTGCGCTTTGGCTCATAAATATTTTGCGTACACACAAGTCCTACAAGTCCTCACTGTGTTGAGGTCTCTCATGACCACGATGCGCACACTTCTCAACGGAATGACTACTACGTCAGCTCAATGTGCTCTGCAAGTTCTGGTTTCCTTGGAGCCAGTCCTTGCGAGTCTTTTTAACACGAAAGTGTTTTATGCCGGGGTCCACCAAGGCTCCACTGACGTACTTCCGTCACGGATATGACGTTGTAAAATATAAAGACTAACAATTGGCAAAGAAAAAAACTATAAGAAAAAGTTCCGTCACCGGGAGTCGAACTTATGACCCCTCGCTCCGCAGCGTGCGGCGCAAAACGATTAGGCCACATACGGCACGTTCTTTGCCATGCTAACGGCAAGCTATTTATATGCACCATTTGCCGGTGACGGTACTCTGAGATCGGTACATCAACGTGTTTTCGTTATCATTAGCGAGATGACGCGAAGGGCTCGAAGAGCGCACTTTAAAGGTCGACGCCCCACGCGTCGCGATGAGTGCGCGCCTCTACAGGGCGTGGTGGCTCGTGTGCGCGCTTATCTCTTGATCACGGTGGTTTGTACGTCTTGTGCTCTCAAGTTTGCGTTGAGAGCACGAAGGTCACTTCGCTCACTGCAGCGGCCGCTTTTGCGAAAGGAGCGTGCTGCTCACACAAAAATAAATTACGACTGTGACAGTTCGCGCTCATCCTGTGTATGTTCGTTCCGTGCGTCCTTTCTGCTTGAGCAGCGCGTTGCAAGTTTTGAGCTGCTTGCCGTTCTTCGCATGACATTACAATTTGTTGCTATAGCATTCATTCCTTCGCCGTTGGGGCGAAATAATGCCCAACAAACGCTCAACTACGTCTGTGAAGACACGTTTAACTTTGTTGTTATGCAGATTCCTATGAAAGAGGGATCAGCCGTGTTTTTTAACATCTCGGATTCTAGCCTACTATTAGACAACCGCAGAGGAATCCGCGGAGGATTTCTCTGTTTTGACTGTCTGTATTTGTGCGGTAAACACTGATGTGATGTGTGTGCGCGTATTACTTGTTTCCTCTTTCCTCCTTGCTCTCTCTATTCTTTTTTCTCCCCTTCCCCCTCTCTCCTGTGTAGGGTAGCAAACCGGGTACGACCTGGTTAACCTCCCTGTCTTTCCTTCGCTTTTATCTCTCTCTCTCTTGCGTACACACATTTGTGGAACGTGTGTCTTCTTTTCTTTCGATGACAGTTTTAGATGGTGTCGCATCCGATAAATATGATTGCATGTGTGGAGAACATTTAGCGTCTTAATACTTTTATTGACGCACTGCCTTCATAATCTGAATCCGCCACTTCAACTTCAAATTCTATCCGGACTATCCCGATCCGAGACAGCCGTCCTCTGCCGCCTGAGGCTTGGAGTGCCATTCACGAACAGTTTTGCTTACGGAATCGCAATGGCATAGTGCTGCCTGTAATCATTGTGGTAGCGAGGAAACCATTTCACACGTCCTTTGTCATTGTCCTCACTACAGCTTCCGGAGACGACAGCTCTCAACAACGTTAGCACGCGTCCATGGCCATCTGCTTTCCAAGCAATCATTTCTGGAAGGCCGGAACGTTCGAGCTTCCAACCAGAAAGCGACGAAGGCGGGACTGAAGTTGCTGCGGTCAACCGGCCTCGCTGAACGGCTATGACACTCCCGTGCTTGAGTGCGTGAGTGGTTTTTTTTTTTCTTCGTGTGTTTTAACCCTGTCTCCTTTTCTCCTTTCCTCAACCTTCTGTACCACCTTACTCCGTCCCCAGTGAAGGGCAAACATCCTCATAATTTTCTTCTGGTTAACCTCCTTGCCCTCGACTTAACCTTTCTCTCGCTCTATCTATCTCTGTAAAATTACTTCCAGCATATTACTGCCATTGCTAGTGCTGAGTGCCACTTAACCATATTAACGTGTGCTACAGTTATACTTGAAGTGTTCCGAGTGTACATACATGACCACCAATGAGGTTGACCACCCATCCTAGCGCGCTATTTTCACTTCAGCAAAAGCTGTTGAGAGAGAAAACAAACGAACCAATTACGCCTCGTTTCACTACTTTTTCGTCATAAGGAAACGCGTAATAAAAGACGCATGCAACCGCTGAAACGCTTAGTCAGTCAGTCATTTTGTCAAGTTAGGCCTCCGAAAATATGAAGACATGCCCCAAAAATATGCGTACATCTCCAAAACCACTGCGCAGGTTTTTATTAACTACAGTGCATGCGGGCTTTAAAGTGCCCGTGTTGTTGTAATCGTCGTCTCGTGGTTGTTGTGTTGTGTTGCCTCTGATCTTGGTAGCTCTGCAAAGCCATGTGAGCTTCAGAAAGCTGCGATGCATCCGATCTTGGAGGCACTGCAAAGGCACGTCAGGGGCAGAACGGTTTCGTGGGGGAAGGGAGGATCAATATAATATCGACTGAAAAGGAGCAAAAGAAGGCTGCTTCATACTGCAAATTGTCTTACCGGAACACATGGAACCCTGTGAGTTTGAGCCATAGCTTCATCTATCAGGACTTAGATTATGCCAATTTCCGTATTAAGCTTCGGAGCATCGTTCCAGCTTTGTATTCCCTACTTTACTCAGTTGATATCCTAAAGCACCGTACTTCGGAGCTTTCCGACCTGAGCCGGGAAGTGCGGTAGACATATGATATCTCACCTTCCCGTTATGAGCTCGCGTTTAACCTCTTATTCAAAGGATGTCTATGAGAGTATAATTGGTGCACCCTTCTTTCTTTCATTCTTTTACACCCCCTTTCCCCTTCCCAAGTGAAGGATAGCAAATCAGAGACTTCCTCTGGCTAACCTGCCTGTCTTTTCTTTATTTTTCTATCTCTCTCCCTCGCCCAGTTGCACTGTTCGCCTAAGCCGGGGGTCTCAAACACGCGACATATCGCTAGCGGCCCGCGGATTCACAAGCAATAAAATTTCGTGACTTTGCTTAATGGTGTTCGCATTATTTTCTCGCCTATTGCGATTAATAACGCTTTGTTCGGGTAAGCTACAGAGACGGGACTGGTCTCAAGCATATTTTTCCTGTGGCACCCCATGTGGACACTATGTGTTGAAACATCACCGTAGAAGAAAAGCTCTATCTCTATCTCGGAATTTTAGTCGTTCTGCAGATCGGTATCGATATCTTTCTCGAAACCTTCTTCAAAACCCCTTCGGATATGACCCATATGTGAGATATGGGAAAGACGCTCTTTCAAATGGCAATGTTAGGTGACAATTATTATAATCCCCCACCCCCGTTCCGACTTTCTTCACTTTCCCGGCCCTTGTTGAACTAAATTTCGGGACTGCGGCCCGCTAGCTGAGATGAGTTTAAGACCCCTGGCCTAAGCGGACGACCTGTTCATTGTCGCCCCCGACGAGGCATCTGTATGCACTTTCATGGGTGTCATGGTGAATTAGCGCAGGAGGAGTGCCGCAAGGCTTAAAAGCCCGAAACGCTCATCTGTATTTCAACACCGCTCCATCTATTCCGCCGCCCTTTCACGTGAAAACAACGGTGCGAATCTCCGGCGTCCTCTAGAAAGCAGGTGGCCTGCCTCGTGTTAATTGGCAACAAGCTAAAGGGGAACTTCAAACTGCGTAATTCAGGAAACAGAGCTTTTCCTTGTTCCTCACCCATTCACGCGTGAATTCCCCGTTCGCTTCCTTTTAGATGCGAAGTATCTTAAGGCGGAGCTCAATCCGGTGATGGTGGTGGTGGTGGTGGTGGTGTGCGGCGTGACCACCCTTACTGCGCATGCGCATACCCTCTCCACACACCTCCTCTCCACTCACCCTCTCACCTACCCCTACCCCTCTCCACTTTCCCTCTTCCCTCACCCTCTCCCCTCCCCCTCTCCACTTTCCCTCTCCCCTCACTCTCTCCCCTTCCACTCTCCACTTTCCCTCTCCCCTCCCCCTCTCTCCTCCCTCTTTCCACTCTTCCTCTGAAACGCGAGCTAGACATGACGAAATTCTCTCCTGCGCAACGCCGCGATGAGCTCGAGCGCATGCGCGTCCCCTCCCCTTCTCTCTCCTCTCCTACGCTGCCTCCCTCTCGCTCGCCTGTCGACCGCGTTCCCCGCTCGCCCTGTGAGAATTAACGGCCAGGCTAGATGGAAGATACGACGCGCGTAGCGTCGCTCTTCGCGTTCCACGACGCGAGGTCGGTAGCATGCCCAACGAACGCCAACGGAACGCGATCGTGCAAGTGCTCCGGCTTCGCATCGCCTCATGGTCCCCTTTAGCGGGAGATGGTGTAATTTTCTTTTTTCGGATTTGTGTAGCGTGCAAAGAAACGGAATTCTCACATTTTGGAACTATATACCCCCGAAATGAAACAATCTGTCGCAGTTCTGTAAGCTGCGACTTGAAAAAAATATTGATTTAATATGCATGCGAGCTTTCGTTTTCTCATAAAACAAGATTTTATCCCATTCTTTGTGCAACCTTGCTGAGAATGTGCTCGTCAATAGAAGGTGTTCCTTCGATGGTTCCCATGTAGCGCTCTAACAATTTGCATAATCGAAAGAATGTTGGGCTTCCCTGCCCGCCCCAACAGACTTACAAACACACACACACGCGTAAACACACACATTTAATGTGCCTGAAATGCGGAATGTCGATGCCACATTCAATGTGGCTCGAAGAGGAGGGCTGTCGAAAGTGTACAATGAGCAAAGCCAAGGAGGTTTTCAAAAACTGGAACGCACCTCCACGAAATGAATGATTACGAGTAGGCGAAGCTAGGTCCTAAGGTCCATAATGTTTGCGTTGTAGTCGCCGACTAGTATAAAGGGTTCATCTTTAAAAGGCGCGAAAAAACCACAACGGACAGGTAGGAAGGAGACAGGACGACGCGCTACTAACGAACTTCAACCAACTCGCCCAACTGTCCCTGCTAAGTTAGTATAAAGGGTTTGCGCTTGTAGGAGTTTTATAATGTTCTATAAAAATTACGGTTGATATTAGTGTACTGTTCAACCTTTTTTTTTGTCTCACATATGTTACCCGAGCGTTGCCCCATATAATGTAAATTCAGTGACACAAAGTGACATAGAGAGTCGACGACAAAACTCGGTGCTAAGGTCCATAATGTGGATGTTGAACTCGCCAACTAGTATAAAGGGTTTGTGCTTGTAGGTGCTTTATATTGTTTTGTCACAATTATGATTGTTGTTTGTCTATTGTGAACCTTTTCTTTTTATTCACATACACATATATGTGTCGACTATAGCAACGGTTTTCTAACCACCATGACAGCAGACAGTGATCGTTGACGACAAAGCTCGGTCCTAAGGTCCATAATTTCTACGTTGAAATCGCCGACTAGCATAAAGGGTTTGTGCTTCTAGGTGTTTTATATTGCTCTGTCACAATTATGATTGATATTAGTCTATTGTTAAACCCTTTTTAGGGGATTTTACACGGTGCTGTGCCGTGAGCACGGACACCACACAACGGACAAGCCTAGACCCTAAGGTACTTCGCCCCTAAAAAGCCTTGGGTACAGCTTGACGCTGCTGCAGGACGAATTTGAGCAATGGCTGCTATGTGATCTCACCCTTCCTTCTGCTTCCATAACAACACCACTCGTAAAACAGTCGACAAGCCCAGGGGTTGTTGACCTGCGTTGTCGTGTCCTACAAGGTCTGGCACAGCTCTCACGGCTACAGCAGGCGCCGCGATAACCACAGCGCTTCCTATGCTCATAAATTGGTGTCAGGCACACGGATATCGAGCAAGTCTAGTGATTTCGAGGAGTGTATGCACACCTGGTAGTTCGCTAGTGACGATGGTAACTTACAGACTAGCGTAGCTAACCAAAATTTAGGTCAAGCAAGCGTGCGCTGATGGACGTTTGCGTCACAAGCTGATCATCACTCTTGAGCCAATTTTGAGCTGATATTTTACTAGGATACAATAACGCAGGCAGTATTTTTTTTTAGCGCGGGGGGCAGGGAGGTGGGGTTCGTTCGACCGTACGTTATGTGTGTTCGTGCGTGCGTTTGTATGTGTGCTTTTATATGTACACGTGAAAAATTGAAATGAAGCCCTCCAACCCTGGACCCTGGCTAGGCCAGTGCTACGATACTTACTTTACCAGCTAGTAAGTCGGTAGCAGCCATGGGCAGTTAAGGAAAGCAAGGTGGTGCCCTTGCTACCGAATGTGATCGAGCTAGAGCATAACTATATGATTTCCATGATATAAGCTTTCTCGCCCTCCATCGGGCAGCTAATCATTCGGAGATGACGATGCATCACCATGCATCGATCTCCATAGCTGTTTAAACTGCACTGGTGTACGCTTTACGCACACCAGTGCAATTTATGGACGGGCCTGATGACACGTACCGCCTCAGCTACAGTACACCCAGTGTTCTTTCTAGATCCGACCCATTGTTCAGGGATGTGTTCGCTTCTTCTATCGATGATAACCATACGCCGGTCCCACGTTTTCAGCTTCTGTGCCTCTTAGAAAATTTTCGTTCTTCTCTCGATGCCGGGCAACCTTCCCTGGTCCGGACATCAACTGTCACCCACCAAACCGATACTGGCTGGCAACAGCCATTGCGGCAAAGCCCGCATCGCGTATCTAATACGGAACGTCGTGTTGCTAATAAACACGACGATATGCTTCGCCGCTCTTGAGCCTCCTCTTGAGCAATGATATGGACAGACCTATTCGACCTTCCAAACGTCAGGGCAGGGACGAACTCCGAGCACGAGCCGCACTCTCGAGCCAAGCTTCGAAAACGTTGACCCACTAGCTCCTCTTCCTAAAATTATTGTTGTGTGTGCTGTTGTTGTTGTGGTCATTGTTGTTGTTGTTGTTGTTGTTGTTGTTGTTGTTGTTGTTGTTGTTGTTGTTCCTAAGACACTTGGCGCAACCCACTTCGGGGGATAGGCCATGAAATTACCTTCGCTACAATAGGAAGCTTTCTTTTTCTTCGGGCATAGCACTAGCACCAGCACGAATTCGATTATCAAAACAAACAAATCTACAGGCTTGAATGCAATCAAATTCGAAGAGGGTTCATTAATGTTTATCCTCACTTTAATACACTAGTAAGAAAATACGTACGTGCGCAAACGCGCGCGCGCGCGCGCGCGCGCGTGTGTGTGTGTGTGTGTGTGCGTGTGCGCGCGTGCGTGTGTGCGTGTGTGTGTGTGTGTGTGTGTGTGTGTGTGTGTGTGTGTGTGTGTGTGTTCATTGATCCGTTGCGCTGTAACAATGCCACATATGTTAGAACAAAGACAGAGGACATCAGTCTATTTGGTTTATTTCCAGTACAATACGCACAAGGGCACACAGATAGCGAATGATTACCAACATGTGGACTTCAACATGATTATACAAGGTAAGCCTCAATGCGAGAACACAATAGAAAAACACGTATGAAGACCGAAAGTTGAAAAAAACTCGAAAATCGCAATGTCGCATAACGTGATGCTTGGGCTTATTTAATACTCCACTTGAGCAATGACATGGACAGACATATATGTATGCCGTAAATACCTGAGCAGTGCCTGTTTAATGTTTGTACGTGCGGCCAACCACAACCTAGCAACCAGCTTCGTAAGAGTTCCCAGTCTTGCCGTGAGTTCGAGCCACGCAATGAACTAGCGTGCTCGCGGTAGCTCTCATTAGATGAAACTTTGGAAGGATCTCACGTTAGATTAATTGCTAAGATCCGCTTAAAAACAAGTGGTACGAATGTGAAATAAATTCTATGCGAACATTACTGGTCCAGCTTTTCGGGATGTCGTTACATCACAGTACAACTCGCAGTTCATTACCTACTTATAAAAAAAACGTACTTACGTAGCAATTCGAAGCAACCACAGCCTAATTAGTTTTCGCAGCGTTTAAATTAAGGGGGAAAGAACTCTTTGGTATCCGCGATGTCAATGAGACATAACAGCGCCTTAGTTTCGGCGCAAGATTTTATGCAAAGCAACCTATGACGATTCTCTTTTTCCACTGCATTGTCAGTCAATTGAATTCACATAGGGTCTAAGAAGAAGGACTTCAGGGGAATAAACTAAACGTCGCGGTAGCTTTCGTTCAGCACGCTCACAGTGGTGACAGCTCGGTACAGCGGCTCGTGGTGCTTAAAAGAAAATAATAATTTCTTCATCCGTTACGGAGTTGCCCGTTTGTTCGATCTCATATTTGAGTTCTTCCGGCGGCATCAAGAGCCAGCGATGAATGAATGGCTCAAACTTCCAGAGGTCAGGATGGCCCTCGTGACGGTCCTTGAAGCCGGATGTGCTCCAGCGGAACGGAGGCTGCTGTGTCCAGGTAGGTCCACTCACAGACACGAACTCGAGCTTCTCGAACAAGGACGAGTTTGTTAGCTGAAGAAGAGAGTCGACAAAACAGGGGTTAAAGAAACACGCAGAGATTGTTGGGGGGGCTCGCTTTCTCGTTTGACACAGCCACATGAAACCAGCAGACAAATAAGCCAAGAAAAGTGTATTGGGCTTTTCTGTTCCTTTTTAACTGTAGCTTAGTAATTACGACATAAATTGAAGTTAATTAAAGTGGACCAAGGCAACACTCCTTCCATCGATGAGGCCAGAACCCGCAACCTTCGAATTACACGTGGCAAAAAGCGTGTTCCACATTATCCTCTTGAGCTACGAGTGCCGGCTAACACCCCCTGTAATGAAGCGTATAAAAATACCCAACAAAGTGGACGAGGGAGCGCCCTCTGTCGTAACTCAAGTGATAGAGCATTGTATGCGTAATTCGAATGTTGCGGGTTCTGGGCCCACCGAGCGAAGGCGTGCCTTTTCGTCCACTTTAATTAATTTCAATTCATGTCGTAATTACTGCAATACAATTACAACAACAGCAGGTAATGTGTCCGGTGCTTTGCTTGTCTGTTATATTCATTTGCCGCACACACACAACAGACACGAATGTCAGTTGAGTGAGAAACCCATTTCGTCAACGTCTCCACAAAATGGAACATCTTAGACCGGTGGAAGGTTTCCTGCTAAGCTCTTTTTCTGTGTTTCGGATTGTTCCATAGGACAGATTGTTGGGCTAGCTCGTCTTGCATTATGGCAATGCTGATTTAGCACAAATGAAGGAGACGTGTTTTAAATGCGAATGCATTTCTTAGTCGGGCTATGTAAGGCATCCGGCGTTGTCCGCGCGCCGGCAGGTGTTATCTCTCCGCTCTCACTCCCTCTCCCATAGCAACAGCTGCGGGCGCGCGCGCTTATCCTCGCCCCTAGCAACTGGAGCATGTGGTGCGAGAGAGTGTAGGAGAGGGTAGATGCAGTGCTTCGCCGCTCCTTCTCTCGCCGTTCGCTCTCTCTCCTCCTCCCCCCCCCCCCCCGTCCGCTCGCGCCTCACTCTCGACCGTTCGCTGGCTGGGCGCCTCTCAAGAACATCCGGAAATGTGTGCTCGAGACGACGCTGTGAAGAGCCAACGGCGACCACAAGGCTGAGATTATGACCGTCAGGTACAATGACAACACAAATGGGTGCTGATGAATGTGTAAATAAATGGTTACGGTACAAATCCTCGTCTCGTCATTAATTTACGCCATTAAAATTACTACGCCGTATACTCTCGGCGCAAGAAATGCATTCGCATTTCCTCACGATTCCCTTCGGGGAGGTGGGGGCATTTTTTTTTTGTTGTCGTCGTCGTCGTCGATGCATTCCAGTAACGACAACTCACAGTAGTTCGACAAAGTTGATTGGGCACGGTCGGGACAACTTCGGCTTCTCTCTCTCTCTCTCTCTCATCGCATGTCGTGCGGGAGTTCAAAAATGGCGAAAGTTCTTTATACTCTAACATTTCTGGAGCGATTCACAACATGATGCCGCCTGCACATGGCATCTCGTTAATTGCTGAATAAAGAAGTGTCTGGTCAGTCATCGCAAAGAAACAGCTGGTCAATTGTAATAAGCAAGTGGGTAACCTCAAAAGTGAAGCAAAAGAACGCCGTGCACCTTCATATCGGTCGCGCCGTGCGCCCTGTGTCCCAGAGACGGGAACGGGTAAGTGCCGTCGGCCGGATTCAGGTCGCTACGCGCAGAGATGGCGTTTTCGGCGCTGTACGGAGGCGTGCAGTTGCAGCGTGCCAGCGGGTCGTTCTTGTAGTCGTTGTACCTGGAGGGACAGAAGAAATGCATGTTGCCATTTACAAGGTTTAAGCCTTCGGCTTATGCGCGCTTGCGTATAGATTGTTCCTGTAACTCCATGAGTCTCGCAAATTCCGTCTCTCATGGAGTTCCTAACCAACGCGATACAACGTGGGTATCTGGCAACGTGGGTACCTCTGGTTTCGCATATTATTCTTTTTTGTCTATGAGAAAGAACAAATATTTCAGACGGCCCGCGTGCAAGACGCACTGAAATGAGGTACAAATCACGTACCTTTCCATAAAGAGAGGAAAAATCCTTGAGCAGGGGATAGGAAAGTAGGGAATTGTCCGAAAGACTCGTTCTGTGAGTTACACACAACTAATGAAACCGGCAGACAATTAAGCGAAGAAAAGCTTACGGGGCATTATATGTGGCTTATAAACTGTATTGTAGTGATTTTCACTTGAATTGAAAGACATTAAAGTGGACGAAAAATTACCCTTTCCGTCGGTGCGATGCGAACCCACAACCTTCTAATTACGTCGGCGGGTTCGGATCCCACCGACGGAAAGGGTGATTTTTCGTACACTTCAATTCCTTTCAAATTAAGTGAGAATCATTACAATACAGTTTCGAAACCACAAATAATGTTCCCTATGCTGTCCTTGGCTTAAATGTCAGTCGGTTTCTTTAGTTGAACTAGGGGTGTCACTCGAGCCAACGTTTCGACTAGTGGTCTTGCCTTCGATGCAGCAACTGCCTACCTTATCGCGTGTATGTGTATGCTTCGTACATTCTCCCCCAACCACAATGGGGGAGGAGGAGAGGGCAAGTAGGGAGGGGGGAGAACCAAAGAACAGGCGGGAGGACGGACGTAGGTAAGATGGCGTACCGAATCGCTTGAGTTTCCGCTCATCCATTTCGGCACGCCAGCTTGTCTCAATATCACCTCTGGCTTTTCTTCTCCCCTATACCCCCTCCCCACAGTTCTCACGAGAGGTGAGGGAGACGCACGTCTTTAGGTAAAGTCAGCGCTTCATCGGGGAAAGTCACGCTTTTTTTCCTCCCTGTTCGAGAATGAACGCGGACGGACGCCACAAACCAAGGAGGTGTTCCACTTACCGCTCCGATGCTCACACTGTGCCGTTACTGTACGTGTCCTTTCGGCAAGAGTGCTTACCTCATCAAGTTGATCATGGATTCCATGTCTTGAACCTTACGGTGGTCACGCGCGAACATGAGAGCCCGCGGTGTTTTGTCGTAGGTGAACCAGTCGCCGTACTTCTCCACCAGTGTCCACCATCCACTGACGTTGAATATGAATTTGAAGGAGCTGCGTAAAGTAGGACTGGTTTATTAGGCGCGACCGACAAGAAAGAAAAATAAGAACACAAACATCAGCGCATTGAATATTACTCGACCGAGAGTCCGCTTATGGTTCATGGCAACGTTGAAGGCAAAAAGACAATCATCGTCGACGCCAGCTCTTCTAGGAAAACTGTCGGTGTTAGTCAGAACTAAAGAAAACACAGGAATTTTAGCGCGATGCTTCGGTTTCATGCGCGATCCTCGTGTGGAATAGATAATCACTCAAAGACAAGCGTAGAATCGTTCTTGATAATGCTTCCTGCAGTGGCAACGAAATCAGGGTTAAATGAGATCCAACTGGAAGGGGTTGGTTGTAGTACGCTTCACTCCACTGTCTTTCGCTTCTACCGACAATAAATAATGTAAGAAGATAAAATGCTAGAAATTGAACATTTTAGGACTCGAAAACGGTAGCAGATTTCAAAAGTACTGTTGAAAATCAGAGGAGTTACTGGGGTGAACAGCCTTATTTATCTAACTTCCGTTGTTTCATGGTCTTCCCCTGGCGAGAGGTGAGCTGCGAGACTACGTTTGCTGTCAGTGCGCGTGAAAGTTATACGAAGGCGAATCGCGATGACTTCCTAAGCCCTTCGAAACAGTTACGAAGCTTCGTTTATTTTTAACACTGAGGAACTGAAATAAACCCTGCCTCATTTGTTGTCAAGGAAAAGGCAGTTGCGGGAAGTCGTACGTAAATTAATGCTATTGTCGCACTTTGCAATAAAGTAGCCTGCCTCTTTTCTTACGCTTGTCAGAACGCGCCAGGTCTGTGGAAGGCTCACCTGTTGCCCGTCATAAATCTGCCGCGCTTCATGCGTGCTGGCTCCTTGCGGAATCGCACATACACCGTTTCATCAGCCGAAACTGTTCTCCTCAAAAGCTAGGCCATAAAGTGGCTTTCGAAAAAGACCGAACATACGGTGTGCAAAAGGTTCTCACGTTGGGCTGAATGGTGATGGTATGATAACTATGTAAACAGCGCGTACGACATGATCACAGAAAAAAAGACCCAACATGCGCTGGCTAAGATCCTGTCTTTTTTCACCAAGGTAACATACAGAACAGCACAACCTGTATAGCAACAAGCAGACCCTTTAATCAGCTGGCTGACCGTTTCTTTTGATATTGTAATGACGCGTTGTTTATGTTTATATATGTCAGTGTGTTCTGCGCAATTCGGGCAGACTGATCTGTTATGCATGACCTCGGTGCACTAAAGGCAACGTTGTTAGCGCACGTGGTGCCTTTCTGACTTTTCCTGCGTCGTGCGTGATGTTTTAACTCGCATATATAGTACACAACGTTTACACAGGGGTAAGGTAAGGTAAGTAAGCTTGGATTATCGATAGGTTACTTGTGCTGGACTGTCGTCGAGCTCTTTCACGAAATTGGAAGAATGGTCTCCTCAATCAAGATTGAAGCTGTGCGAACACCTCTTGAATCCTTATAGGCGCAGGAAGCTGACACTGAGATTTCAATTCTCAAACCTTCTTGCTCGTAAGTGCGTTTTCCCATTGGTCAGCCGACTTCACTAGGGATATGTCCCCCAACGTTATTGGCTTAAACATTCTCTAAAAAAATTAGTGTAAGACGTTCTTGTGAATACGGGCCCACATCTGCGATATTATTATGAGACACGCCCATAGCTCGGCAAGCTCACCCATGAGTCGAATCACTCGGGCTCAGACTCAGGTCGGGCCATGAGTATGATTCTCAGTGAGTCCGGGTGATTAATCGTTTGGTTGAGTTTGAGTCCGAGCGAGTCCAGCTGAGAAAAATTTTAGCGAGTGCGAGTCCGAGTGAGTCCGTTCGAAAATATTCGTTAGTCTGAGTCCGAGTGAGCCCCAGGAGCAAAATACATTTCTTGAGTGAGTCTGAATAGGCTTCATTTTTTTTTTTTTTTGCCGACCTGTAGACGCGTAGTAGGTAGAGTAGAACGGTGGACTAATGTTGGCCTCCCGGGGTTCTCCAATACTTCAGTCGAATTACGCAAGCATGTTTGTATTTCGCTACCATACCTAGTGCTCTGAAAAGAGAGATGTATAGGATATATGTATAATGAAAAGGCATGGCAGTTAACCGGGCATAGCTCAAATGGCTACCCTGCATTGGGGAAGTAGGAAGGGGACTGAAAGATGAAGAAGCAAGATAACATTCCTGGCTATCAAGTCAAGTCTCACTCTCATTGCGCGCTGCTTGATGCATGAAAATATACATGAGCAAAACTCACGGCACGTTGTAGCTCGCCCAGTAGGTCTCGGCACGCAGCGTGCCGGTCGCATCCGTCACGTTGATGTATTGACTGGCGAGAGATGCGAGAAGAGGGAGGAGAGGAGGAAAATGTATTTACGCATTATATAAAACAAACTATTCTCGGAGAAATTTACTCGAGGAGATGCTCCTAACGATGCGACACTCATTGTGATTCATATCATTGATTCTTAGGTAGAGACGAGAAATAATTAGTTGCCAGTGCAATATTGCATATCTTGGGAAAAAGTTCAGGCACGAAATAACCTATGCTAAGTGTAGGTAATAAAAACTGACAGTACAATATTTATTTATTTATTTATTTATTTATTTATTTATTTATTTATTTATTTATTTATTTATTTATTTATTTATTTATTTATTTATTTATTTATTTATTTATTAGGCTGTACCTTACAGATACCCTCTTTGCGTCTGGGTGTCTAGTGGGGTGTCTTTATTTTCATTGTTTTCTTTCCTCTTCTAGTTTCTCTATGCGATGAACATGTCACATCCCCTGATGTTACGTCGAGTTGACATGCGGAAACGCTGTCAAGAGGTTATTTTCGAAGAAAAATAGGTTCACATTTCCTTGGGCAAATTAAGAACCTGAGCGTCCCGTTTTGCCAAAGAAATATTGCTACGCGCTCTCGCCAATCTGTAGGGCCTTTAAATTCATCAACTAGTATCAAATTGCGGCAAAGAGCTTTCTTGCAAAGATTTCTGATACTTACGGTAGCTGTTCCAGCACGTGTAGGAGGCCATCCTGCAAGTCCTTTCCTGGAGTGAACTTATTGTAGTCCAGCACCATCCATTGGTTGTTGTACCTGGGTGATGCAGTTTAAATTATTAATTAGTTCATCTAATTGTAACGCATTGATTGCTACGAACCGCCTATTTCCCCAATGTGTCCATATATACTAGAGCAGGGATCTCAATGTAACCTCAGCTAGCGCACCACAGTCACGAAATTTAGTCTTCCGCAAGGACCAGAACAGTGAAGAGAGCTGGACTATGGAGGGGAGAGTTTGAACAAAATCTTAGCTAACATTACCGTTTGAAACAAGGCCTTTCCCATATCTCATTTATGGGTCATTTCGGAACGGGATTTTACGTCAGCTTTCGAGAAACATATCGATACTGGTCTCCGGAAAGATTGGAACCTGGACAACGATTTTGAAATATAGAGCTTTTGTTCCACGGTTATGTTTTAACACACCGCGACCTCATGGGGTGCCTCGTGAAAAAAAAATGCTTGATACCAGTCACGTCTGCGCAGCGCGTGAACGTAGTTATTTTATTTTTTTAATATGCGACGAAGGAAGAAAGGAAGGAATAGGAGAGAAAGGAAAGAAGATCGTCCAGGAGGGGTCGGGTGGCTAGCGATAGGTCCGCGGGACTCGAGTTTGAGACATCTGTGATAGAGCGTAGATTACCGATGACTTATGGGCGCGGAGGTCAGCCTTCCAGTTCCGCGTGAAGTTACAGGTCCTCTGCCATTTCCAAAGCTGTCAGCAAAAACTAGCTGTGATTACGGTGTAGAAGTTTTAAGTCATGTCTGAAACGCACGTTATGTTGCGTTTGCTGACCAACACGGCCAGCAAGGATGTACTAGAAACGCGGTAACTGAGGAAAGTCTGTCCCAAAAGGACAGCGAAGTAGTACCCAAGATAAAAAGTGTTCGTTGCAGAAACTTCGACGACTACCAATCTTACGTGTTGTTTTAGTCAGCTAGATGACGATCAAGAAAACCACATCATACGGGCGGGTGGATTGTAAGAGCATGAGGAGGAAGAAGAAGTGAAGTTAAGGCTTTGGGGTGGTTTCACTGTGAGAAATATAGTCTTCCGTTCTGTTGGCTGGGAGTTGTGTTATTTCAAACGCTGCACCATATAATGTCGAACGCAATATGGAATTGCTTTTCTCAGTGGTACTAGAGCCATAAGGGCCAGCATTACCTACCTGATTCGAGCTTCAGTGATTTACAGTGTTAAAAGGAAACCGCGCGTCTTCTTCAGATGGGTACAAAACCGAAGCGAACGACACGGGCAAGCGCTGCTTTCTACTGAAATTGTATTGCGCACGAAATGTATATATTTTGCTGGGAAAAAACGGTAATTATGTAATTATCAAATGAAATAGTAAAGCGTGACGTAACTGGCTAGCATGATTACAAGTGCGCCTCTAGAAAGGACAATTCTTTCTGCGACAGACAGGCAGATTGCTTACTGACGCATGGTAAGCCTTCATGCGCTAGCTGAGAGGCTTCAATGATTTCGCGTTGGTCTTGATGTCTGCCGATGATTGTGGTTCGTTCGAACAAGTGGGTGCATCCATATGCGCGGAAGTGAACATGTGTAAAACCTTCTTTAACATTGCTTACATTGCTGTGTTCATGAAGACGGTAGTTTAAACATCTTACCGTCTGGCCTACATCGCAGCCTTCGCATGAAAGTGGCATTTTATACCCGACACTGCTGGTGCATTCCACGTAATGTGCGCGATGCCTGACTGTGCACTTGTCTCTCGTTTTCCTGACGGGACAGGTGCTACGTGAAAGCTATGATAGTTTATGCGGCGCTCAAAAAACACTTGAACACCGGAATGTTGCCTTATCTTAAGTCTATTCTCAACTGTGTATCGTACAAGCCCGTTCTGATGAAGAGGCCTGCATCACCGTCCGTCCACTGTTAATAAAAAATGACCCATCAAGAAACTCACGTGCCGCTGTTGTACCAAGAGAATATCTCGGTCCACTCATGGCCATTTTCCGCCAGTCGGTTGGCCACTAGATTCCTGATGAATGCCAGGACAGACTGAGGCTTGACTGTCCGATACAGGTCATCGTTTTCGTTGCCAAGAGTTGTCTCCATGGTGGCCTGCGCAGTGGTATTTTAAGTTTCCTAGTTTCGAGCTATCGCACTTGACGCACGTTACCGTCGAAGCAGTACTGATGTGTGAAATTTGCAAAAAAGAAACGAAAAGACAAGGAGTCACATGCCGATAAATACGAAGACAATCCCGCAATCCTAATGCGCCATTAGGGCTGCGGGACTGATCGAAATCTCCCGAGGTTATGCACAATGTGCTCTTGTCTGTCACACGATGGAACAGAAGGCGTGGAAACGCCCAGTCGCATATTGACGTGCACACAATCTTTATGCACATCTAGCTAGAATGAAACAGAATAAATTAATTGGTATTCTTCTGAATTATTGTCACCATTGTTACTTCGATTTTGGTCAGACATCTTGTTGTCCCGCCAACATCGCCCGTCTATTCCTCGACGTCACAAAATCTTGGTGCTGTCAAGCTGTTGCTCCAATCACCACTGGATTACCTCGCAAGAAAGGCGTTAAGGGAAAGATGGATACTTGACGTGATGAGGAATTGTTGAACAGGAAATGTCACCGGAGAGGACGTTTCGACAAGTGGACTTGTCTTCGAAGACACACTTGCCCCTTGATGAAGGCAAGTCCACATCTCGAAAAGTTGGCACCAGCGGCGTTCTCTGTTCAACGATTTCTCATCAAAGAATTACTTGGATGCTGCAACGTAATGCTGCGCTTGTCCACGTCTCTTTATTTGGTCCTTGTTGTAACCCTTGCGTTGTATTCCCTCAATGCCCAAGCAACCACATCTCCATGTAATGGGTTTCTACGGATAACCACGCCTTACCAAAATCCTGCATCTAGCAAGGTCACCATCACGTACATAGTGGACGCAATGCAATCACAACTGTATCGAGGCCTTACCAGACCCGAAGAAATGAGGTAGAAGTCATCTCCGGAGAAGATCCTGCCCGGATAGGACGAGAAGGTTGTCGTGTGACCCGCTATATTTGCACCTGTGTGGAAAAACAATGGTTGCGTCAGTCTTTTTAAAAAGTTAGTCATTGTTGTAACGGCGGAAGTTTTCGCGATTTTGAGTCCTACTTGAGGCACGTACAGCGTCAGTAAAGTGTACCCATTTGGTGGGCTAAGAATTCGTTCGTGAAAAGCTTCGAAGGGAGAATAAGTTCGAATAAAGCATCATCATGGGGAAAGGTCACTTCCGAGTTCCACTGTTCTGCTGCCTCTGAGTGACAACATTCCAAAAGGCGCATGATGTATAGTGTAGTTCACAGTTCAAAACAAAAGTCGTTTTTTAAGTATGAGTATGTATAACGTTAAGCGCAGTACTGAGTTGACGAGGGCGATACAGGAAGGGAAACACACACAAGCGCTATGTGTTCATTTTAGCCCTGTGTAATGCTTGTTTAAATGTTCAAGGCGCAGCAGCTGTTTTCACCACGATGTACAGAGAGTAAACGTCATGCACGTATGTATTCCATTTTTGTAGCGTTAGCTACACTGGCCTAGCCGGGCCAGTTTCGCTTGGATCCTCAAGAGCCGTGCTGCGCATGCGCGAGGATCAGTGATGTCACGCACCGGAGCCGGCAGCTCACGCGCACTCCGCCGCCGCCAATCTGCGCTTCCCAGAGGAGTGACGTCGTAGCCTTGGCAGACGTATTGGCGCCGGCGCGCGCGCAGCTATTCGCCTTCGCTGTGCAGTCGCCGTCTGACACTGCGCTGTAGCCGCTTGATAGCGCCTCTGACTGGCGTTTGCCAGTGTGGTATAGCCATGAAGAAGGAGAGCGCAAATGCTGCTCAACGGCGCAGAAGAGCGGAGAAGCTTAACTCATCGGATGCCGATGTAGTTGCCTGGCAAAATAAATATACATGTGCCACATAACACGTATACCTTGTGTGTGTCATTGGAGCAGCAGTAAGCATGATAATCAAGCTAATCCTAAACAATCAGGAAAGCTAAGAATAATTAGCTGAACATTTGCTAACGCTACGTTATGCTGGCATAGCCGAGCTAAGCCACTTCAACATTTTTTCTTGTTCTGATGAATACAACCAAAGACAAAAATATTGCTAATCAAGAGCCTAATAGAGCATTGGAGTCTTGTAGTGGCGCTAAGGTCCGATTCCATTGCATGGCATATATATTTTTTATTAATAAGTTTCAGACCCCCTTCGAATGGAACAAACGCGTTTTATAGTGCAAAATATTGGACAATAATTCGTCGCGTTAAAAACGACTCGCTTGAGTAATACAGAGGTATCGAACTTAGCCGTACCACTGTCAGACGGCGTAGCATATCAGTTTGATCTGTTCGGTACGGTCGCCTCAAGGCTTCGAGTTTCGACAATATACCGTCAGTAACCTGTTGCGTCTGTAAGCCTGTACGCAATGTTTGTTTTTGTTTTACATATACAATTAGAATAGGCTTTCGAACAAATCACGCCTACGCAAGAGCACGAGGCATTTTTTGACAAGAAACCGAAAAGTGGTGCGTGCATTTCTTTTCTTTGTCGTTCACAGTGGGTTATTTGATCGTCTTTTGTGCAGATCAGGAGCTTTCCCATTCCTTTGTTTTGCTGGGCACGAGATCACCCATTAGTGAGTTCATTCTTTAGCTTACTCTTCAGGCCGCAGTACATTCTGAGCCTTCCCAGGAACGAGACAGTGCCGTATATAATAAATGGCAGTGTTCCCTGCATGCTAACATGAATCGGGTGTGTGACGATAGGGCAGCCTGAACTTCTTGAGGATCCTCAGCATGCTGGAATACTTGGTCCACGTGTTGTGGGCGAAGTACAGGTCCTTGTTTCCGGGTAGAAGCTTGACCAGCGCGGAGCACGACCCTTCGCCGACGGACCTGCTCAGCACGCGCCGCTTCAAGACCCTCTCCAGGTCTTGAACGTCGCCGTGTAAGTTCAGCAGCCTGGTGGACGAATGGGAGCCAGAAGTTAGACGAGCACGGTATCACATGTTCAAGCACCACATTGTATCACATGTTAAAGTCATGTTCTAAGTACGGCTAACATTCGAATACGTCCTGAATTGCCATCTGAAAACCAACTGTTAAGTGAGTAGCAAGAATTATGAGTCGAAAGAAACGTATAAAGTTGCAATTTTATCCACACGTGAAGCATCAATATCGTCAACAAAGTATTAGACAACTACAAGTAGATTCGTAGTTTTGTCGTCCATATCGTCGCAGTACACGATCACTGACTAATTAAAGTAGCCAGAATGATGTCACGCGTGTACAGGTAAACATAAGGGCATATCATTCTATCACAAAGAACACGCTACCATGACACAGACGTCATGAAAGGCACCGGGAAAACGGTGCTGGCTCTCACTTCAACGTGCCTCTGAAACTAGAGATTATTTGACCGGAAATGCTGCGTGCTTCAGGGCATACTTTCATAATAGTACACTAGAAGAAAATATGGCGTTAGTGTCTATGGGAGCTGCAACACATGGTGCTTCAGCCAACACTGAAATGACGGGTAGTACATGGATTTGCCTAAGCTTCGTTTCATCGGCTCCGTGTGGCTCCGTGTAGCCTGCAGCCGCTTTGTCGCTAAACGAAGTGCAGCAAGAGTTCAGCAGTCCCACTTCACCGCATTGATGTTTTTAGGCTGACTAATTCAAATCAGCTCACCGGGTTTACAACGACCCATTCATTGATCCGAAACAAAAGCCAAAACGCAGCAATAAACAAAGCCGCAAGCGTGTTCGAAGCCGCAAGCACGAAGACTACGCAAATCCATGTACTACCCACCATTCACATGGTGGCTGCACTATCGCAGCGCCACAGTTCCCTCTAGTAAATATTTTAGGACTCTCTATTAGTGATGCAGAACTATCGATGGTACTATCGATACTATCGATAGCTGAGTCACTATCGAACTATCGATGGTGAAAAATACTATCGATAGCGCTGTCGATAGTAAGAAATTCGATGGTGCTATCGATAGCATAAAATCAACAGCGCGGACTCACTGCAGAATAAACTTGGTTCCCCGCGCGCGTGGTACATAGTGTAGCCGTAGGAGCAGGCTGAAGGGCAAGAAAGTGGAAATAATTGTGTTCTTCACCAGAATGCTTTGCTCACACATGATCACAAAGTCAGACTGTTCAGCTGTAGCGGAAAGGAAGCCTTTACATGTGGTGGGACTGAGCGGCTTCAAATTGATATTGCATTTTCTGATTTCAAAATAAAAAAATATCAAGAAGTTAATTGTAAGGTGTAACTGATTGCTTTTGGATACGAGTTTATTGATGGATATATTCCGCCGTTTTGACGGCGGAAATAATTAATTTCTCTGCCAAAAATTGCTCAGAAATTAAACGAAGGTGGTAGTAGGCTATGGCAAATATTTTGACAATATGGTCGGCCAGCAACATCATCATTATTCACACCACTATCGATAGTATTGTCAAGTGGTTGTGACTGTGGAGAATGCTGCAGCAAGACTGGGAAATACGGAGCTCTTTATTTAGGCGAACTTGTGCCCAGAAAATCAAAACTCAAAATACAATTTACATGCTGCGCACTGATAGTGGCGGGAGCAGCCGTCAGCCTTTGAGTAATCTGATCATCGGAGGAACGCGTCGTCCTTTATACATCAGTCATCAAACCTTCCAGCTTTATTGCTGGTGCTCGCGTAAGCTCTCGAATAAACTTGACATTACGGCACGGTCTTGAAATACTTGAAATAACGGTCTGCGTCAAACGTTGCTAACAGTCTTTGTGGGTAACTGAACACGAATACGTTAAAACAAAGCAATAAACACGCATGGCAGTAATATCGCTAGTAATAATAAAGATGGCACTATCGATAGTTTGTCGATAGTAGCACTATCGATAGTTTGTTTACACTATCGATAGTTTCAAAAAAACTATCGATACTATCGATAGTCAATTTACCGATAGTTCTGCATCACTACTCTCTATGCCTCGGGGCATCGACCAGCTATATCGGCTTGCCGTTAGCCTGCGCACTCGCCGCATTTAACCTCCGACGAGTCAAATACTCTGCCAAATCAAACTCCCTGAATATTCTCCACCTTGCGGAGTTCCACCAAAACGAGCCTTGCCTTCTTAACCTGTCAGGCTCGAGTTAATCAAAAAACGCTTCGATACTCACAGCGTGGTGGTGACGTTGATGTGGAACTCGGAGGAGAAGTAATGCCTGCTGTCTGCCACTCTACCGTCCTCCATACCATTCAGCTGTTGAAGTACCAGGTACACCTGAAAAGAGGCCAATGCTGAACAGTATCGTTCGACTTGACACATGAAGTCATGCTGATTATATCGCCTATAATAGAGTATCTGGCCAAAAATGTCGTCGCATGTACAAATTGACATTCGATCCCGTATATTAAAAGACGAAGCATAGTTCAAATGCACGACACAATGGAATCTAGTGGACGACACAAGCATTAACTACCTTTGTGTTTTCTTTCTGCTCTCTTCGCTCTTTTTCAAGTTCATCCGAGTAGGTCGTACATAAAATTTCGGCGGTCGCTGTGTCTCTCGGGCGCCTACGGTTCTCGAAGGCACGGCTTTCGAGCGGTACTTAAAGCAGCATGCTGGGCTTGTTGGAATACTGAACTTTGAGGCATTTCCAGTGCTTAGGCGAAATGGGAAAAAAAAACAAGCAGAGACGGTAAGCAAAAGAAAACATTAAGAACGCTGGCGTTCCACAGTTCTTACTATCCCTTTTTCTTTGCGTATATGCATACTTTTTTCCTATTCCGCCTATAAGCGCTCGAAATGCATCCGAATGCATGGCTTTCGAGTTCTGTTCCCGTTGCTCCTATCTATAACTCTACTCAAACTGTACGCGCCGGTCTTGTAATCACCGATTGTTTTCTGTTATTTACGTCATTGCCCATAAGAACTGCGACAATGCTTCAAAGAATAAATCCTATGTATTCACTGCTAAGAAAGCATCTGTCGGTTTCTCAGCATAGCTTGTACGTCTTTCTCTCTTTAGTCAAGATGGTAAGCTGAGCTAGTTGGTTAGTGTTTTTAGGGTAACAAATTTGAGACTTCGATGAGGGCATGACAATCCTAAATTTTTTATCACTGTTGCTCTCTTTTTGTTGATGAAGAGTGCGCCAATCTTGCGGCTCCGCGTGTTAGCTATTTTCGTCTGGTTTTCCTTCTTTCTTCATTCCTTCTTGCTTTTCAAAATAAAACTTCAGTTGTGAGTCAGCGTCGGTTCTCGATGTTTCTTCCGCCGTTTGTCCTATTCCTGAGCGCTGCACGAACTTTTTCATCATTATCTCCTGTGCTCGTGAATGCTGCAGTTATCTACCGGTGCGCACGGTAGCAAATACCTTCATCTTTATTGCAACTTAATCTGGGGCTCTGTTGCGAAGAAGAAACGCCGATACAGATTCCCAGATCATTGTGTTCCTCCTTGCCGTCTTCCACAACGGGTGCACAATGATGGCCTTTGAGTGAGACAAGAATGTGAGTGTTCTCGCATCTATCTAAACACGCCGATTATAGGAGACGGAGACACTCGAACAGTGTTCGTTTCAACACCCTAGGGCCCAACAGATACGTACCACGTTTTCCGTGTATACGTATCTGGTGATAGGATCTGCTGTAAACACGCGTTGAGTGTCCGTTATCTCCAACATCTTATTGTGCTGCTTTCTCCTGCGGTGCACGAACAATCTCTTTCAGCCAAAGGTTACGGTCGCCTTTCTTTGATTGGTTTCTTTATCTTGGTCAAAAGTAAGAGGACGTATGATATTATCTATACGGTTCTTTATCTATACATTTCTCTCAATGGGGTTATTTGTCTAGCCCATTACGCTCACGCGTCAGTCGGTGAATCTGTACCTCTACAAAAGAGTCGGCAGATCCCACGCCTTGTGTAAATCGGTTTCATGCGAAGTAGTCGGCGAGTAATTGGCTATGCTCCAATTTTTGACTTTCAACCAAGCGTTACATGCTGGATCGACATGTTTTTGTGAGTGTTGTAGTTGTGTACACGTCGTGGGCTTACCAGGAACGTCGACTACACTGGCGTTAAATGAGCAACTTAAGGTATGTCGTAATGTCAACACTCACGTGAGACCGCAGACATCAGTACTATCGAAATGAAGTGTACTTTAAGGTGCGATGATGCCAATATCATACGTAACTTTCGTTAGCGCAGTTAATCCGGGCTCGAGCAAAGCTTAAATATAGTGTGTTGAATCATAGGAATACAAAGGCAATGATTATTAGACTGCTATAAAAGCGGGGCCAACACTGGAACCACAATTGATGTTAACCCGACATGACGCCTGTATCATAGGAGTACATATGTAATACTTATTACCTTGTTATAAAATTAGGTAGGCAGCACTGAGCCACAATTGGCTCTGAACCGACATTACGCCTGCATAGGGTCTTTTTCCAAAGCAGTTTCGAGACCTGGCGTAGCTCTGTGGTAGAATACCTGACTGCCACGCAGAATGCTTGGTTCGATTCCTGCTGGGATCCTGATTTTAAATGCGAAGCATTTCTTAGCGAACCTCAGGCACTTTGGCCGTTTCTATCTACGTATCTATCTATCTATCTATCTAGCCGCCTACGTCTGGGCGCTCTCCTGGTCGTCTCCATAACTTGTAATATACCAAAATTGGCACAGCAGGGGATCAGTGTATCATGAACACGATTCACTGGTCATGACATGAATAACGCAAAATACCTCTCGCGTACGTCATGAAACCCTTTCTCTCAGTCACGTGTGGCACATACCCGCAAACCAGAGTTAATGTTCTGCGGGTATGTGCCACAGGTGATACAGAGTCTCAACCGACACAGTAATCGGGAACACACACTATGACACGCAAGCAATGTGATAATCATAATAACTGTTGGGGTTTTATGTCTGAGAACCACGATATCATATGAGAAACGCCGTAGCGAAGAGTTCCGGAAATTTTGACCATCGGGTATTCTTTAACGTGTACCGAGATTGCCAGTACACGGGCATCTAGCATTTTGCCTTCATCGAAATGCGACCGCCGCGGCCGGGATCGAACCCGCGACCTTTGGGTCTGCAGCCGAGCAACTTAACCGCTACACCACCGTGGCGGACGCAAGGAAAGCGAAGAAACTGAAGACAGAACACCCCTGGAACAAGCTCAACTACCATCCACTCTTCCACGTAATCCGCAACGTGGACCACGTGGATTATGCAAAAACCGGCGTCAATGCTTCCTACAATAAATCTGCTGAGAGAACCAGACCTCTCATCACTACCGGTGACTTCAACATTGATTTATCAAGACCCAACAACGCTTGGTCCTTACACTGCGTGACATCTATTGGATGTGGACAGGGCATCAGAAGACCTCGCTGCCACGTCCACGACAAGAGGCATCATAGATCATTTCATCGTAGAGGCATCCAGGATTTCCACCAGCTGCACTATAGCTCGCCCTTCACTACACTTAGACTCCTCATAGCCGCGATAACGAAAGTATCCGATTAACAAGTCCGGTCCAGCTGGGGTGCTCACTAGTCATGGTGATGATGACCTTGTTGAAGAACTGTCAAGAACTGCTTCCACACGTACACACGGATTCGTGGAACGTGCGTGCGTTCTCCGTCACAACGGACAAGTATAAGCATTAAAACTGTAACTGTGACTGTAACGTACGAGCAGTGCACCTGCGTGTGCCACTCGGCGGTGTATATATCTAGGGCAACTTCCCTGAATGCAGCTTAGTTGCGAGTAACGCCTGTCCTGTGCATCTGTGTTCCTTCTTTGTCCTGTTCGGATTCGCGCTATCCAGTATTGAAGAATATAAGCACTGCATATCATGAAGGTACTAGGAAGCTCTTCTAAACTACATATCAGCTTACCGCGTCTGGCGTTGGTAACACCCATGTTGCTGTTGCCCTCCTTACGCTACTGTAAACAACTGGTTATATAATAGATATGCGACTCTTCAGCATATATAAGTGTGCGTATACCACATCCATATTTCTCTAGCGTCATTCCGTAACGTTTCGCTCAGTGTGAAAAATTACGCCACAGTCACCATCCCGCGCATGCTTCACATAATATCGACTCCCACGGTACGTGGGATCTGCCAAATTTTTTATCCTTTGCATTCTTCGGATGAACACTGCCGATGTCGGTTTTTCTTAACGCTCTCACATTTAAATTACCGATGTCTGTTCTCGCCGTTCCTGGGTAGATATAAATTGCCAATCACCTGTGGCGCATACCGCATCCCGTGGTATACGGGTACGTGCCACATGTGTCTGCAGGAAAGGGTTTGACAGTACGCGACAAGATTTTAAAGTTATTCATGTAAAGACCGGACAGTTATATTCGTCAAACCCTCTTACCCTCCCATGCCAATTTTGGTCTACACCAAGTTAAGGAGGCGATCACGAGAGCTCCCAGACGTAGGCGGATAGATAGATAGATAGATAGATAGATAGATAGATAGATAGATAGATAGATAGATAGATAGATAGATAGATAGATAGATAGATAGATAGATAGATAGATAGATAGATAGATAGATAGATAGATAGATAGATAGATAGATAGATAGATAGATAGATAGATAGATAGATAGATAGATAGATAGATAGATAGATAGATAGATAGATAGATAGATAGATAGATAGATAGATAGATAGATAGATAGATAGATAGATAGATAGATAGATAGATAGATAGATAGATAGATAGATAGATAGATAGATAGATAGATAGATAGATAGATAGATAGATAGATAGATAGATAGATATAAACGCTCGAAGTGCCTTTGGTTCGCTAAGCGATGCTTAGCATCTAATGCGCTTTCGGATCTGACTATTCTGAGTGCCAGCTGTCATGGGCCATCAGATGAATTGCACAATTGGCATCTGGTGTATGCGCTTATTTAGCAACCGACAGTAAGCGTTTAGTCCTGAGATACAATCATTTAACCAAAAGCAACTTTTTACAATTCTTGTCCTAATTCTTTTTCGCGCAGCTCCAAGTTATTCGCAAGATGAACCGACTCTCCCAAACCTACTAGATGTACTTTCGTGACCATAAAAATTGTAAGCGACGTCTCAGTGTATGGTTTCTAGCAATATACACATCACGTGGTCGCTCTTTAAGGGGAATATGAAAGAGAGCTAGTGGCGAAATATAAAACAATACCTAGAAGGGCTTCCATGCGAGCTCGTTGGTTAAATTCGTCATAAAAACGGCGCTGCTTAAAAATACGGACAAGAAACAACACACGAGGACAAGGCTGCGCCCGTCCGCGTGTGTTCTTTCGTGTCCGTGTTTTCAAGTAGTGCTGTTTTTCTGCACGATAAAAAAGCACCACGTGACTATGCACCAAATAGCGTAAGTACGAATGACAAGGAAAAAAAAACGCAAAGTTACAAAAGACTAAAAAATAGAAGTAGGCCCGCATATCATCGAAACAACAAAAAAAGAGCCAGTCAATTTGACGCATTTTGCGTCGAACACGTTAAGGTCCTTATGTCCTAGTATTTTCTCATCCGTCAAGGATCGCCCGGACTATGAAACGAAACGCAAGGAAAATGCATTTCATCAAACCACGTACCTGATGCCAGTAAGGGACGTGCTTGTGGTACATGATTACATTTTTGAACATAAACTGCAGATTCTCTTGTAGAAACGAGAAGAGCCTCTTGCAGTAGGCACCCTCGTCCTTGCAGTAGTCGGCCCACGTGTTGTTGTAGTGCATGCGGATCAGGTCTCGCGTGAAGTAGCCCTCCAGGAATCCTGCCGCGTACGCCTGGTGATCGTCTGGCAGCGCTTCGTTGGTGTAGATGTCCAGAAAGCTGAAACTGCAAGGTAATAGACCTTATGCAAAATTGCTGCCAACGGTCGGAGGTTTGACGAAAGTACCGATTCGGCGCCATGTTGGAGGCTTGTATCGTTATCGTATTGCTGTCGCTGCTATTTCTTCTTGCGTATCTGCTTTGATAGTCGGCAATCGGGTCATAAGAACGTCATACGAGCCTGTACACACTACCGGCATTTTCTTAGTTTTTACGCTGTCAATTATTACGTGTGAAGAACTGCCTCGCAACGAGAAAAAAGTACAAGTTTGTCACCGAGTCGCATGTAAGCCTGTCGTCGTTGAGAATGAAGCTTAGTGCTTGGTTATAAATTTTGTCTGTTTTCAGTTTAGCGAACGAAGCGTTGTTGGCTATCGGAATATCATGCGTGCAGTGTAGAATGGTTGGGAGGAGGCATTAGCGCGCGACGCGGCTGGGCACAGCGATGACGGTAAGAGAGTGCTGTGGGCCCATTTTAAAGCGTATTCCATAAGGGACAGCCTACGCCGACCTAATGTATCGTGCATCTTATTTTAAACAAAACGTTGTCATGTTTGTTATTTTTGAAACAAGAAATATTTCGCTGCTGTAGTCACCGACGTATGCTTTGCGTAGAATTACCGCACGGTTAAAATGTCAGAAATGTCCGCTTCTCACACAAGTGAACATGAAACGCGTGACAAGTGAACATGAAAATCGTTAGTTTCTCCAAGAAGTAGGTGCCGATTAGCTGCCATTTTGACGAATATCCTTCCGACATGTACTCGTAAATGACACCATGCGCCAAGAATATTCGCGTTCACATCGTAGCTTTCGGGGCCTACTGCCGCCTTACAATTTCAGCCCGTTGAAGAAAGGCAGTTTTGCGTCGCCGACTGAACGCTTGCGAAACCACCTGAGCGCGTAACCAATGGTAGCGCACCAACGGTCGAATGTAACACATCTGCGGGAACAGCATCTTTTTAGTTTCATACAGAAGTGCCGCACACAAGAATCTGTTAACATTTCATAGCATACAGGGGTGGATACAGGATTTTTCCGAAGGGGGATCAGCGCCAGCAGCTAGGAGAACCTGATATGTGCTCTTCTTGTGCTACAAATAAAAAAGAAAGTGGGGGGGGGGATACAGGTGACTCGGGCCGCCCCTCTGAATTATTCAGTGATAGCCCATGCAGTGCATGAAAAATACGCATAGGGAAGCAGTACGCGCGCAGGGCATTCCGCCAAACAAATGCTACCTTGTTAAACTTCACAGTCGAAAACAAACTACGAACGATACGAGAAACAGCGCGAAACACGGGACAGTGAATGAGGCGGACCAAGCGCTGTCCTCGTATCGTGTTTCGCGCTGTTTCTCGTATTATTGAACATACCAACCGGCCCAAATACGCACTCTAAGTGCAAAACTACGAACAGCGCGCTCCAGCACAATCGGTCCGTTCGCTGAGAATTGATGACACGCACGAGCTACCTAACATGTAACTGTTACCGCCATGTGATAAACAAAGTAATGGTGTAACAAACCGCGCAGGCTTGCGCGAGTAGCCGCGATGCATCTTTGGAGCGCGCACACGAAGCCGGTTTGCCTATGCCTGCAAATACACGGCGAGAAAACTGCCTCCTTCCGGCATGACACGAAAGAGTGTCCTCTGACGAGTGCCGATGCTGTCACATACCGCATCTATTAGGAACGGTGAACGTAAACACGGCGTTAGTCGTAAGCAGCAACCGGAGCAACGGAACGACTTGCGGCTTCTCGTCGGCCGCGAGGAAATCTAATAACATATGGAGGCTAGTTTCCTGAAAACCTTTTTTCAGCATCCCAATTTCCTCAATCTCAGCAACACGGCACACGAAAATATGTCGGCACTGCCGTTCCCATCAGCCGCCACACGTCGATACGTACGCTCCGTGTATGCACATGCGGAGCGCGCTCAGCCAAACAGTAAAGCGCTTCGCCTTGAATTATCATAAAACCTTTCTCTCCTTATTTCATTTTTTCCCTTTCGGTAGTTACTCAGAGCCGGCTTCTTTTCCATCGCTGTCATCCAATAAGTCCTCTCCGCCTCTCTGACCTTCCGCTTAATGCTCCTTGTTGCCATATCGCCCGCACTGCTAGCCGTATATTTACTAGTGAGCCTCCTAGTTCTTTTTCTCCACTGCGTGTCAACGCTTTTCTATACAAATACCTGAAAACCTTCTCTGCCCATCTACTCTTCTTCATTTTCCTCAGCCTCTCTTCGAATCTCATTTTGCTCTGAGCTTCCCTCACTTCAAAGCCTGTCCATCCCATATCACCCTTTACAGCCTCATTTGTCGTCTTCCCGTGAGCGCCCAACGCGAGGCGGCCCACCGTCCTTTGATTTACATCTATTCCTCATTGCACCTCTGACTTCATGCACACCACTGAGTTCCCAAATGTAAGCCACGGGACCATCACACCCTTCCACAGCCCTCGAAGCATCTCGTACCTATTGTATCCCCATAAAGCTCTGTGCTTCATAATTGCAGCATTCCTCTTTCCCTTTGCTACCGATGCTTTCTCTTGCACCTCCATATATCTATCCCCCTCATTTACCCATACTCCTAGGTACTTGTACTCGCTTACCCTCGGTATTTTTTGGCCCTGTATGAAGACCGCATGGTCTTCGTGATCATTGAATACCATCAATCCACATTTTGTTGCACTAAATCCTAGTCCTAGAGCCTCACATTCCCTTCCGCATATATCTGCCAGTCGCTGTATATCATCTTGACTGTCCGCAAATAAGACAATATCATCAGCATAAAATAGACCTGGAAGCTTCTGCTCAACCATCGTGCCGACCTGTTTGTGTGAAAAATTAAATCCAATGTTGCTACCTTCTAGCGCTTTTTCCATCCTCACCATGTACAGCATGAATAACAGCGGGGACAAAGGACATCCCTGTCTCAGCCCCTTGCTAATTTCAACGCTGTCCTTGCTACTTATTCCTTCCCATTCTATACAAACTGTATTTTCTTGGTATATTTCCCTCAAAAGCTGTATACAGTCGTCCCCTATGCCCACTTCTTTCAATATATCCCACAAAATTTCCTGATTAACGTTGTCATACGCCCCGGTGATATCTAGATAAGCTACGTATAAGGGCCTGTTTTCTATTTTCGATATTTCTATACACTGGGTAAGAACAACGATGGATGGATGGATGGATGGATGGATGGATGGATGGATGGATGGATGGATGGATGGACGGACGGACGGACGGACGGACGGACGGACGGACGGACGGACGGATGGATGGATGGATGGATGGATGGATGGATGGATGGATGGATGGATGGATGGATGGATGGATGGATGCTATGAGCGTCCCCTTTATAACGGGGCGGTGACAAGTGTGCCACCAGGCTCGAAAAAAAAAAACCTTTACTCTGTTTTTTTTAGCGTTGGCCTAGTGTCTTTACTTCAATTAAAACTATTTTACTCCAGAAGAAAAAAAAACCTTAAGTTTTCAGCTCCGTTCTGTGCCCTTTACGGCAGAATGTCCTTATTTTTTTCCCCATTATTTATTTTTGTCATTTCGCTCTAGTTTTCTGCCACCAATACTCTAACCGTCTCTTACTTATTTCAATCGCGGGTGTGTTCAGCTTTCCATTGTCTCTAAAACCCAAGGCGTCATGTAGGCTCGTGCCCAAACGTACACCTGGGTGGATGTCTCCACATTCAATCAGAACATGCTCCGCCGTTTCCTGATCTTCCCCACAGCACGTGCATTGTTCTTCTTCTTTACTGAATCTCGCTTTATAACTACCCGTTCTAAGGCAACCCGATCTCGCTTCAAACAGTAAAGCGCTTCCCATTGAATTGTCGTAAAATGCCTCCCTCCTTATTTCATTTCTGCCCTTTCGGTAGTTACTCAAAGCCGGTTTTTTTCCATAGCTGCCATCCAGTAAATCCTCTCCGCCTCTCTGACTTTTCGCTTAACGCTCTTTGCTGACACACTGATTTCACTACCAGCCGTATATTTACTAGTGAGGCTCCTAGTTCTTTTTCTCCACTGTGTGTCCACGCTCTTCCTATACAAGTAACGGAACACCTTCTCTGCCCATCTACTCTCCTTCATATTTCTTAGCCTTTCTTCGAACCTTATTTTGCTCTGAGCCTCCCTCGCCTCAAAACCTGCCCATCCCATATCGCCCTTTACAGCCTCATTTGTCGTCTTCCCGTGAGCACCCAACGCGAGGCATCCCACAGTCCTTTGATTTATATCCATTCCCGATTGCACCTCTGCCCTCATGCACACCACTGAGGTCCCAAAAGTAAGCCCCGGAACCATTACACCTTTCCACAGACCTCGAAGCACCTCGTACCTATTGTATCCCCACAATGCACTGTGCTTCATTATTGCAGCATTCCTCTTTCCTTTTGCTGCTGAGGCTTTTTCCTGTACCTCCATGTACCTGTCACCCTCATTTATCCATACTCCGAGGTACTTGTATTCGCTCACCCTCGGTATTTTTTGGCCCTGTATGAAGACCGCATGGTCTTCGTGATCATTGAATACCATCAATCCACATTTTGTTACTCTAAATCCTAGTCCTAGAGCTTCCCCTTCCCTTCCGCATATATCCGCCAGCTGCTGTATGTCCTCTCGACTGTCAGCAAATAAGACAATATCGTCAGCATAAAATAATCCTGGAAGCTTCTGCTCAATCATCACGCCGCCCTGTTTGTGTCACCCTCTCGGGTCACCCTCTCCAGCGCCCCCTAGTGGGTAGTCCTCTTCGGCTCCTTTCTGACAGAACGGTGCTCGGGCTGGGAGTCTGTGCTCTGCCTTGACTTTCGTCATTACAAATTGTCGCCGAGTTCGATAAACATCTTTCGAATTGGTGGAGAGTGATGCGCCCTCACAGCAACTTCAGCCTTTATTCGATGCCCTTGGAGCTTCGATTCCGTGCCGTGCCATCTACCATGCCTCAAGACGCCACCCAGCAAACACCGCCTTCCGCACCGACCGCATGTCCTGGTGTATCCGCAATCCTCATGTCTTCACCGACGCGGATGGCACCGACGTGGAGGACTGGCTCGCGATTTACGAGCGCGTGAGCGTCCCCAATATATGGGACGAGGCCGAAAAACTGAGCAACTTCGTTTTCTACCTCGCGGGTGTGGCAAGCCTGTGGTATAACAACCACGCATTGGATTTTCCAACGTGGCCCGCTTTCAAGACCGCCATTATCGGCGTGTTTGCCCGCCCTGCCGTTCTTAAGCTGCAAGCCGAATAGTGGTTACGTAAACGAGCTCAGCAGGACGGTGAATCCTTCACGAGTTATATCGAAGACATCCTCGACTTGTGCAAGAAAGCTGACACAACCATGTCGGAGTCTGACAAGATCAGAAATGCTATGAAAGGCATCGACGATGATACCTTCACCACGCTGCTCGCCAAAAACTCTTGCGCTTTGGCTGAGGTCATCACACTGTTCCAAAGCTACGAGGAGCTGCGCTGGAGCTGACGATGCGTCGACCTATTTCACGCGACGCCGATCTTGCTGGCATGTGGGCCATTTCGGACCACTCTGCCTTGCTCGCCGAAATCAAGACCTTCGTGCGCGAGGAAATTGCCCGCCAGGTCTCTCTATTGGCCTTCGCTCACCCGTAGCCTGTCGAAAAGCCGTCAACCACAAGTCTGCCTCCTCTAGCCGATTCATGAATCCTGTCAATTGCAGGCCTATAACTGCAACGTTTAAGTACACTCTTCACAAGTACACTCTGCACAAGTACATTCTGCATCAAATAGCTGCATGAAGTGCAAAGAAAAATCAGCGCCCAAGCGCTCCGCGCCGACGGTTCACCAGCGAAGTTGAAACGGCCGGCTACTGTGTTTATCACTCAATTAATACCGACAGTTCGTTAAAGTGGGTTTGTTACGTCTTTGCAGGCTGCCTAATCATCGGGAGAACCCATTTGACAGTCGGAGAGAAATCGCCAGGGCAGCCAATGGGTGAGCTCACAATTTCCTTTCCGGACGCCTGAAATACAGTCTCCCTTCATTGGAGGGGGGGCCCACATAAAGCGGCAATATATATATATATATAGTCTCGAAGAAAAGCAGCGCTCTTTTCGCCGCAAAACCGATGCTGCTGTGGCCTCAGAGGCTCTGCTGCGCGCAGATCGTGGGTTGGAACGCGGTGCGAGCTGGCATCGACTTCCGCGGTCGTATTATCCAATTTGGGCCAAAATTGTGATCGTATTAAACACATGAAAATGCATTATTTCCAAGGGATGTTCGCCGGGAATAAAATTAAGAACGTATTAGGCTGAAAAACGTATTATGCAGAATCGTATCAACGAGATTTCACTATATATATATATATATATATATATATATATATATATATATATATATATATATACCTCGGAAGCCAACTGTCTCTAGAAGTGAACAAATTCTTATGAATGCTATAGAAATACATATATTATTCCGAATGTATTTCGGTCATTTATTCAACGTGTCACTCTATCGAGCATTAAATAAAATTATTTTGGGAACGATTTTTCAAAAATACCTCGGGATGTAAAGGCTTAAAGATATGTCAGCTCAAAATAAGTAACGTTAGTTGACTCATTGGATTCAGAACCTCAGGCACGACAATGCTATATTTTATTTTCACTACCACTTGCCTATAAAGTAGGCGAAATACATGCGTCTTTGCAATTAGAGACTTGTGATGCACAACTAAAAGAATAAAACTTGAGTGGCAAATTAAACAGACTAAAGTGAACCGTTACTGTTTCTCGAGCAGGTAGCTTCACACTCAGGTGCCTCGTGAAACATTATGCTGTGCCAAGACGCTCTGTCGAACAGGGTGGTGACCCATGGTTTCAGGAGGCGTTGCCCGTGGTGTTCAGTGTCTCAGTGAATTGCATTCAGCAGTACGACGATACATGTTTTCTTCTGTTTTGCTGAGACCCCGTCAACCAAACATTCGCGATTAAATCATTCTTCGGAAAATTGCAGAGTATAATTTCCCCGTACAAAGCACTACTGCCAAAAAATTCAACTAAAGTGCTTGCCAAATGGGTGCCACAGTGCCACCGTCGGACTGCCGGGCCCCTCCTTAAAAAATGGAGGGGCGCCCCCCCCCCTGACTTTAAGCCCTGCTGAAATATCGCTATTTCTGCCAAAATTTCCCTGACTTACCTGAAATATTAACATGATAAGAACCATTCATTATTCTGCGTGTCAATAGCACTTCTGTTGCTTTAGCATTCTTTGTGTAGACACGTATTTGTTCAGCATAATTTTTAAAGTGAATTAATTGAACAAAACCCTAGCAATGATAGATAGCAAATATTGAATTACTCTTCGTATTGGGCGCCAGCTTGCGCCCACCTAGTTCCGAAGTTGGGAAACTTACACTGCTTGCCAGGGTGTCGGAACGGAAAGAAAACCGAAAACGAAAACGTAACCGAAACTTTATCTATTATTTCGTTCCGGAGTGAAACCGAAATTTTTTCAATCGTTCTTCGGTTCACGAGAAAACTTCGCCATCCGGAACAACTGCACTCATGCAATGTGAGCATATCTCAGGGTAAAGCATTAGCGCGTACCTTAGGAAGGAATTCTAAAGCAAAGATATTGTGCGGAAAACGAAAACAGCGGCAGCCAGAAATAGGAGCATCATGGGAAATGAGTCATTAACGCGAGGAGCAAGCGGCTTCAGAGTAGGGTTGCTTGCGGACGCTAGGCGTGCTCCCTCCTATTTTTTTTTTCCTTTCCTCCATGCTCTACGCACATAAAACAAAATGCATACGCGTTTCACACACCAACAACACAATCGACAGCTTCGCATACCCAGTTTCGTTGATGGCGTTGTGGAAGGAACCCCAGGCGGCGATCTTGTCGTTAGCGTCGGAGCGTCCCAGCTTAACCTCGAAGCTGTTGGAGAACGAGTTGAACTTGACCCAGGCGTCCAGACCCCAGGCCACTTGCGCTAGGATGGCGAGCGCTGCCAGTGTCAGTTGCATCCTCCTGGTCGACTCCATCTGAGGAAGGCGGGCCATTTATTGCAACCCAACTGTCAAAAGGAGAATTTAAGGGCTCGTTTTCCTTTGCTAGACACAACCTTAGTGAGAACCAACAGACACTAAAGACATGGAAAGCATAGGTGACGTCTCTTTGTAGTAATTGTGATGTAAGTGCGAAGAAATTAGTGTGGACGAAAATACAACCTGCCGCCGGCAGGGACCGAACCTGCAACCTTTGAATAACGCGTCGCCGGTTGTCCCCCCGTCCACTAGGTATCCAAACCTGGGAGTGTTGGTCAGCGACGCTTATAGCCATGACGGCGAGTGGGGAACACTTTTTTTTTAGATGCGAAGCATCTCTTGCTCGGGGGTACGTCCCGCGGCCTGGTAGTCCGCACTCACACTACGCATGTGCAACTCTCCTCCTTCCCTATCTCCAACAGCTGCGCGTTACTCTCTCCACTTCTCTACCAGCACCTTCTTGCGCTTCTCCTGGTTTCTTGCTTCTGCTCTCGCGGTGCATGCGGCACTCTCGTACTCTAATCTCCTCTCCTTCAAGTGGTAGAGCGCTGCGCGCGTTCAGTCCAGCGCTTGCTTCGGTTGACTCCTCTGAAATGCGGGCTCGACATGCCGAAATTGTCTACTGCGCAGCGCCAGCGCATGCGCGATGAGCGCCAGCGCATGCGCGTCCCCTCCCCCTCTCTCTCCTCTCCTACGCTGCCTCCCTCTCGCGCGCCTGTAGACCGCGTTCCCCGCTCGCCCTGTGAGAATTAACGGCCAGGCTAGAGGGAAGACACGGCGCGCGTAGTGTTCCTCTTAGCGTTCCACGACGCGAGGTTGGTAGCATGCCCTAGGTCGGTAGCATGCCCAACGAACGCCAACGGAACGCGATCGTGCAAGTGCTCCGGCTTCGCATCGCCTCCTGGTCCCCTTTAGATGGGAGATGGTGTAATTTTGCCTGCTGGCGTCACGCGGTACGTCATCATTTTTACGAGCTGGAAGCTGACCACTAATCCCTCGCATACTACATTAAAGGCATGAAGTATGCCCCAACGAGACCCTCGCTATGAATGAACGAAAGAAGGGGAACTTAAGAGCTCGGTTTTTCTTTGGTAGACACAACTTTCACTCTACAGTCAGCTACACTTATTGTATACGAAAATCCCCGATGCAGGTTAGCGCACGGGTGCGTTTTCTTTTTTTGTTGTTGTTGTTGTTGTTATATGAACAACATAAGGAAATGACTAGTTCACTTCATGTTTATAACGTGGGATTTCAGTTATCTATTTTCGTGGCTTATAGCAAAATGGCGAGGAGGAGGAGGAATAAACTTTATTATGAACCAGCAATTTAGGTTCGTTGGCCTAGGCCTCCCACGTGGGGACGTCGAGGTCTTGCCTCTTCGCCGCCTCGCGGGCTTGCTGGATGGCCCATAGCTGATCGTCGAGGTGGGAGCTGCGCAGGGCAGCGCACCATCTCGACGAGAGGGTCTCGGTAGTACCATTCTGATACTGGACGGGACATTCCCACAGCATGTGAGGGAGCGATGCTACGTGTGTCTTGCATATCTTGCAAATGTTCGTAGTGTATATGTCGGGGTAAATCTTGTGATATCGAGAAAGTGACGGGTAGGAGTTTGTTTGTAGCAGGCGTAAGGTAGTGGCCTGAGCTCGGCATAACGTGTGGTTAGGTGGCGAGCACCGTAACTTTTCCCGGTGCTTATACAGTGAATGCGCTTACGTATGCACTTCACGTCATTCACATTCTTTTTGCGCATGCTTGTGTTCATGCTTTAAATCACGTATTGCGGTTCCATTGGTGAAATCTTTTCGAGTAATATACCCACCAAGCTGAATGACGCTTGTAATTGCCTACTGACCTAAATATAGTTGTCTCAATACTTTTCTGTGGAGACGCTAATACTCTTTTTTATACGGCTGTCGTTTAAACGGTCCCTAGTGCAAGTCTGTACGCACCATTTCAACGAAGGCTGCCTGGGTACCACCACAATCTTTTCTGCGCTGCGGTAAATATGCAAAAATCCTGACCCGAAGGTCGCGGGTTCATTCCCGGCCGCGTCAGTCGCATTTCCACGTAGGCTAAATTGTAGAAGCCGGTGTACTGTACGATATTAGTGCACGTTGAAGAACTCTACATGGTTCAAGTTTCCACAGCGGTGTGCCTCATCATATCGTGGTTTTGGCACATGAAACCCCAGATATTATTGTTATTTTGAAAAATTACTCGTGGGTCTCCTTCTTCTCTTCTCTGATGAGATCGCAGCCTGGCTATATCGACAAAAGGTGAAATTTCTCGAAAGCATGCGGTGGAGGATATTAACCACCCCACAACCATTCGTTTCGTGCTTGGTACAGGAATATTCCAGATGAAAAAATAGCGTACAATATAACGCGCAAGATTTCTCGGGGCCCTACGTTCCTCCCCGAATTTCTCTCGAGCGAAACGCCAACGGCAAGTCAAAGTGCCACATTACCTGTGTACTCCGGGGAAGATACCCGCGCCGCTTCTCCGGTGGTTCCGATGTTGTACCTCCCGTCGCCCGGCACCGAAGACGAGCACACCTCACCGGCTCACGCTCTGCTCTGTCAGCACAGACGCACCAGTCTCTGGGAACCTCCCGATACGTGAAACCCAATACCGATCCGCTCCTTGTTATGACTACACGAATGTATATCGCCACCGAGGCGGCGTGCTGGAATGCTCGGCTCCGCTGTCGGCAGATTCACGTGCCCGCCCTCCTCGAACCATTCGCCGGCACGAAGCGAAGGTCGGATAGGAGGATCATCCGCGATAAGCGCATTCTCATTGTCTATACAGCCTCTGCTTACCGAAAGCTCTTATCAAGGCGCTCTCCTGAGAACGCGAAGGGATAAGCGCAGTCGCCAAGCGGCAAACAGCTGTTCTTGCTCGAGTGTGCGGAGCTTAAGCCGTTTGGAAGATAACGGGGTAAGGAAATGAGCGGATTGAAGCGACATCCGGACCAATTAGAGTTAGTGGCTATCTTTATCTCTCACAAACGGCCATCGGGTTTGGTCTGCAGAAGCGAAACAGGGCTCCTAACGAACGCACAGAATAAACAAACACTTTCGTTTTACGATTGAAGCGATAGGTTCCTTGGCCAGCAGAGGATTTTTTTTTTTTTTTTTGCAGGGCACCGTCCGAATTGCAAGTCATCTCGTAGGTTATTTCCTTCCACCATTAGTCGGCAGGCGGGGCATGTACGTTTGTGCATACGCAGTACAACTCACATGCAAGACCTCAAATTGCTGAACAATAGGCCGGACAGCAGCCTGCAGCAAACTGCTTTAGGTGCGTAGCACTTAAGGGCCCTGCCTTGTCCATCCACTGTATCGCGTCGCATGGTCACGCACAGGCCTAAACAAGGATAATACAGGCCTAAAACAAGGCTAGCAATGCTCAAAAGCAGTGCGAAATGAACTAAGAAGGTATAAAATAACATGAACTTCATAATTAACCCGGAATTAATCGCAATAACTTACCTAAAATTGCCAAAAATGCTTCTGAAAGATCCGGCTGATAACCACGCCGCGAAAGAGAGGGTGCCACCGCCTCGGCAAGCACGGGATCGCCAAAGCAATCGCTTGGTTGCCCGTGCTACGCAATTCCTCAGGTTGCACGGTAGTGGAACTACGCTAAACACACAGATAGTAGAGCTACACCGATACCTACACAAGAACGAAATTATAGGGCAGGATTTTTAGGAGAACATGCCCAGTGGTCGAGAATTTCTTCTTGGCGTAATGGCATCCAGAGCTTGATCAATGGTCCAGTTTATCTGCGAATATCCGCAAATGCAGTCACTGAGAAAACGACAACCAAGGCTAAATCTCGACGAAAAGACACTGCTGCGGGAGGTTCCTGGCCGAGGGATCGAGACCGATTCGGCGGGGTGGTGGCAAAAGCAGCAGCTGCAGCGGTAGGCAAAACCGACGAACGTTCACAAGGAAAGCGGCGCTTTAGAACAAATATCAGCGCAGAATCTCGTGCGGGTGTCGTCTAAGAGATGTATCATGTTTTATGCAAATTCATGTCTTTATTGCCTCTCTATTTGCTACTAGTTTCTAGTGTTTCGTGTGTTTTTCTGACCTGTCTCGCTGTCCCCGCAGGTTGCGGGATCGAATCCCAGCCGCGGCGGCCGCATTTTCGATGGAGGCGAATATGCTTGAGGTGCGTGATTTAGGTGCACATTTAAAGAACCCCCGGTTCTTTAAATCATATCGTGGTTTTGGGACGTCAAACCCAACAATTATTATATGTCTCGCTGTCATATTGTGTCAAGGTGGTGGAGTTCTCAATCCTTCGATCTACGACTTTTTTCTCACCCTCCTCCATTCCCCACTGGGAAGTAAAGCTTCGTTCACTCATTCATATCGTAAGCGTAGAGCTTTACCTTACGAAAGTTTTTGGCTGCGGCCTTCCTTCGAACTTCGTTTTTGGGAGGATGAGGAGGAAGCGAAAAACTTTAGCACTAGGGGGAAAGTCGCAATGTGGAAAGAGGGAGCCTATATACCGGGTAGGAGTCCGTTGCCCTTCTGGCCCAATCTTGGACCTGGGCGCTTGAGCTGCACATGGCAGCCTCCCACTGATCCTCAAGAGATTTTTGGTGGTGGGTGTTGAGTACCCCCCCCCCCCCCATGATGCTATCTAGATTAGCTCGTCGGGCTAGATTGGCAGGCCGCCTTTCTTGTTTCTAGCAGTCTTTAGCGTGCGGAATAGTCAAACGAAAGGCGCGTACCGCCATAATCACAACCCGTGTTTCGCGTTACATTTCCGCTTAATCGGAATCTTCATGGCATGCGCAATGCTACATGACACCTTTGCATGCCCTAGAAAAATCTTTCAACGAAGCCATCACGTGAAGTGTTCTCTTGTATTTCTTCGATCACAGTACCGCGAGAACACAGTACCGCAAGGACACTAAATTTGATACATTTATTTTTTTCTTGCTATTCGTCTGACGTGACATAGGTACGGACGGACGCCTAAACTCTCGTAACCCGCCGAGGTATTCTAGTGGTTACGGTGCTCGACAGCTGACGGCGGCCGCGTTTATTTGGAGGCGAAATGCTATAAACCCGTGTGCTTAGATTTAGGTGTACGTTAAAGAGTACCAGATGATCAATATATCCGGAGCCCTCCACTACACGTCCCACACAGTCATATTGCGGTTTTAAGACGTAAAAACTCAGCAGTTAAAAAATTAGAAACTTGCTTGGCGCATAAAAAATTACACCATCTCCCGCTAAAGGGGACCATGAGGCAATGCGAAGCAGCGTTTCGGCATGTCGAGCCCGCGTTTCATCCATAGCAGTTTCCCACCGACGTTGCAGTTTGCGCTGGGCTTCCCTAGCCTGGAGCTCGGGGTCCGCTTGCCGACGTTTACGTTGCGCTTCGGCGCGTCGATCCTTCCGCTGCTCCGCGATCTCTGCAGGCGTTAAGGTATTACTGCAACTGGCGCCGACGTGGACGTTGGAAATCATGACACTGGTGCAGCCGGCATGTGTACGACCTAACGCGAGTCTTTCATCTAAACGAGGAGGAGGAATGTGGTTAGAGGGAGTGGAGAGGGAGAGTGGGAGAGGAGAGGGGGAGTGGAGAGGGATCGCGCATGCGCAGTAAGGGTGGTCACGCCGCACATCACCACTGGATTGAACTCCGCCATAAGCTGCTTCGCATCGAAAATAAGTGTTTGCTCGAGAAAAAAAATGCAGATCTGAGGACGCGTCACTTCCGAAGCGCACGTCGAGGTCCATCCCACACTTTCCACGCATCGCGTATGCGTGTTCCATGCCGTCGCGACCATGTCCAAGGGGACACTGGCCAGACATCTCAGCCCATTAAGGCATAGTGGATTCTATACCCCAACCCGCCAATCCGCCTGACCAGCGCATGCCGTGGTACGTTAACCTTTTTAACAGTTAGGGTAGCGACCCTTTGCCAAGCACGGCGTTAACCTCCCAGCCAATACTTCCCTAAGTGCTGCCTTAGGGAAGACATTGTCAGATCAGGTAATCCGAACTGTGGCGGACCCTAATAACCCGGCCTCGCCCAGTCGTGCAACGGGGTTTGACCGAGTCCCGCGGACCTCGTCGTACACATCCTCATGAGAGCCGAGCTTCGTTTCAACCTGGGCACGCCCACATGACCGGTGGTGATCTTAGCCACAGTGGAAACACGTCTCGGGGAGGTGCACGCAGCTCCCATTGCCGAGTCCAGTTATCCTTCGTTCTAACCGCTCGGTTAACGCTCTCACGGTCAACTCATGTACGTGGCCGGGTTTTGTGTATTCAAACGCCACTAGCACCTGCTACAGTTTTAAGTGCGTGAACACTTCTGTACCGACTTAACAAGAAATCTCTGCCTCCGTCCGTCTGTCGCTCACGTACGGAGAATGACTGTAAGGAAATCAAAAAATCAAAATCACGCCGAGTTTACTTTAGATGCAGTCTAAGTGACGCCTAAATTGTTTTGTAGGTAGCGGCTGTCCCTGTTACACCGTTTTCGGGCGACATTGGCATGCCGCCTTTCAGCATCTCTCTAGCACTCCTCAACATCCCGAACGCTGTCCCATGGCACGCTCCGGGCCAATCGAGAGTTTTAGAATTGAGGACCCAAGACACTGGGTCCCCAAGCTGCGTTAGGTAGGCTGCTCTTGCCTTCGGATGATTAGCAGGGTTTGAGAATTGGGTCAAACGCAGGGTGTGTTGGGTCAAACCATGGAGGTTTAGAAAACTAGCAGTTGTTCCGTGTACGAATACAACCGATGAGCGAAGCTCCTTAGACATGGGACGCAAACTACTGCGCCTGCTCTCGCTGCTGGCTTTCGTGAAGGCGGTATAGGGTGGGGAGCGGGCGGAGGAAGCGTCTGCTGCGCTGGGTGGCGGGAACGGCTGAGCAAGTCAGTGTGCCGCGCGCCTCGCAGGTACAGGGATACAGGTGGGAGACGGGTGCGAGCGGTGATGCGGCGAGGACCTTCGACGGCGACGACGGAACGCCGCGCACAGAATGCGGGGCGCGCAGCGTTTCACTGTCTCTTTGCGCCGGCGCCGGGTGGTGAGACCGTCTGCAACCACCTTCGACAAAGCGCTCGTAGTACGCTAGAATGATGGTTGTCATTTCACAATCCACAATAAAGGTCGTGAAAGTGATGACGACCATTATAACCAGTTGTGCACAGAGTTTATTTATTTTAACCTCGAATTTCTGGTGCACTAGAACCAAACCGCTCCACCAAACGAAACATTTCCTCTCAAAGCACCGGCCACTGCAACCTAAAGCGATGTCTAAGAGAAGGGAGATTTGACGGCGCGGAGGAATGCCTGCCTACGGAACTTCGCTCTCCTTAAAAAATCCACGCATATCCAAGAAGTGAATGATGATGAGTTGGCGAAACTTTGGGGATCGTTCGGTCACCGTGAATCTCCCGTTTGTCGTTTTTGCCGTTTTGCCGCCGCTTCCCGCGCCCTCGCCTCCGTAGCAGTAGCTTGTCGTCGGCGTTCCCGTTGATACGCCGCATGCCGCACCTTACGTTCATTTTCATCGATGGCAGAAAGAGAATGTGCGGTCTGGAACAAGCTTACCTATACATTTGCACGGCAACGTCCTCTCGTGTATTTAAAGTGACATAAAGAGTCGATGACAAAGCTCGGTCCTAAGGTCCATAATGTATACGTTGAAGTCGCCGACTAGTATAAAGGTTTGTGCTCGTAGGTGTTTTATATTGCTTTCAGTTCAGTTTCAGTTTATTGATATCAAAAGGTAATACAAGATTAGCGAATATACAGGCGAGGGTCCCAAAGTAAAAGAACTGTAGTGGGACCCTCGGTTCATTATACAAGCATTGTGGCAATAACTAACAGCAGCAAATGAACAGAATTCTTAGAAAAAAAATCAAAACATATAGGTGAAACATTTCAATACAAATCAGTTAAACATGAAAAAAGCACAACAAAATAAATTCAAAGTACAAGCAAAAAAAAAATCTTTTAGACAGCAGCCATGACGTGGGTACACTTAGTACAGATAATGATGTCTAAGGTCATTTTTAAAGACTGGAAGGGAAACACAAGATTTGATAGATGTAGGTAAATCATTCCAGAGTGAAATAGCAGTGAATGCAGATGTTTCTTGCCGTAATTAGTGTGAACTGTTGGTAACAAAAAATTCTTATTAGCTGCAAATCTCGTCAGGTTTTTATTCAGCAGTAAATCACGTGACACGAGTGGATGCATGAGGTTATTATGAAGCATTTCGTGAAATAGGACGATTGAGATAGGACGAAATTTACGATTGTTGTTCATCTGTTGTAAACCTTTTTTTTTTCACATACACGCATATGTTTTGACTATAGCAACGGTTTTCTAACCACCATGACAGCGGACAGTGAGCGCCGACGACAAAGCTAGGTCCTATAAGGTCCACCATGTCTACGTTGAAATCGCCGACTAGTATAAAGAGTTTGTGCTTCTAGGCGTTTTATATTGTTCTGTCACAATTATGATACGCCCTTGTGCACCGCAGCGCCCCTAGCGGACTCTATGCAAAAATGAGACACGCCGCCGCCTCGCCGGACACGGGACATGACTCGACCCTAAGGTGCTTCGCCACTAAAAAATTGCGTCAAACTCACGGGGCGCCACACGTGGCGAAATTAAAGCTATGCGAGACGCAGGCCGTACTGCTTCGGGGCCCGCGCTGCGTCTACGCCGTCTTGCTGGCGGCACAAGACGCCTTAGGGACCCACGCTGACGTTCGATTTTTGCGTCTTGGGTCAACGCGAGCGCAATAGCCCAAGAGTGGCTTGGGTTCTGCGCATGCGCCCTATTGGCTCGCAAATCTTTTGAGTCCCCAAGCGCACTGGGGCCCCACTTCTCAAGCTCTCTAATGAAATCCGTGTTTGGCATCAAAATTTCGCTTAACTTCTGCTTTCCTTACGTGTACAGTCCTTGTACAATCCTCCCAGTCGGCTCATTACATCCCTTCGTGCAGAGGATTTATATTCCACGTGCTCGAAATTCAAGGAAGCCTTCACGGAGGGTGTTATCTTCCCGCATTCGGCCCGCACCCCGGGTACAATGCATTCATGTAGGCTCAATATTTTAATTGTTTGCGAGCACCTGCGTAGCGTAGTGGTTAAGATACTGCCCTTCGGAGCGTGAGCACGCGGGTTCAAACCCAAGCACCAGAGGGAAGTTTTCTTTCATGCATTCATTTCTTTACTGCGGTGATCGTTTGATATGACAGCCAGACAGACGGACGGATGGTCTTCTAGTTGAGTCAGCATAAAGATGCTTACGCATTTATTAAACCACCTCGGATAATTTTTTAACCTTTCAAGTAAATGCGCGCAACGCGTACAGAATGCCGTCACGATAAACGATGCCAAACGCGACAGCGCTATACGAGCCGCGGGAACCCCACAAGTTACAAGAAACAATCCCTTCTCGTCTCAGAGCCTTTCGGTAATGCTTGGTAACTTGGTAATCCTTAGCCCCTCAGTGTTCGTCGTGACGTCAACATTCTCATGCGCTCGTCATCCACAAAAACCTGTTTGTCTGTTCGCAGTTACGTGCACCCGCCGCTCTTCCTCCTCGCGCTGTGAGAAGGAGCACCCTAGGGAGCCTACATGAACGGCCGTTTTGCCGGTCATATCTGCTCCCTAGAGCACACGGTTAGGGGCACTGCATAAGATCTATACTCTTTAGTTTAGGACACTCCCGAGACGCGATCGACCAGATAAAGTAACAACGCCGAGAGCCCGTCGGACCGCTGACGGCAGCTGATACCTATCGGCGGGATCATGCAACTTCAACGCAAAAACGCGTTCCCGTAGCAACTAGCGCTTCGCGGGAAATCTTAATTTTCTAGTCAGCGAGCACGGCTACGGCACGCCAGCAACTCAAGTTGGGAACGCATACCGCGTTTTTCACGAGCGAAAAACAAGACATGCGGCGAACGCCGACGTTGCCGCCTACCACGTCGGTTGCTATAGAAACTGTGCAGAAAGAATTTTCTTAAGTTGCGTCTTCCTGCCGATAGATACCCGCTGCGGTCACCGGACCAATAGACGCGCGCAGTTGTTACTTTATCTGGTCGAACGCGCTCTGCATGCAAGCCAAGAAGTGTTCACACCTAAGATATTATACCAGGAGTAGTGACCAGCTGACGAACGGAGAACAGCGAAGAAAGGAGCGAAACGAGTGAGGCCATCTTTTGTAGCATCAGACGCGTGTAACGCCGTTATTATAGCATCGTTCTGAAAAATTCTCACGGCTACGTGTTCGTTGCAGACTCGCGCACAACTGCAACACCACAACCAAATTTCAACATCTGGGTGGTTTCGGGGCCCTTTAAGATTTGCCATGGTTGAAAGCGGTTACGGCAAGTTTGCCAAGCGAACGCTTGTTTTTGCTTGCTTTGGAAAAGGACGTTCCCACTGGTTTGCAGAGGATTGACTTTATTGCATGCCTTGGTTTAGGCAAAGACGACGAAAAGTCTACGCGCTTCGACTACACGCCGCGACAAGGAAACCGGCGCGTTGCACCATAACAGAAACACCAGTCGGCGTTCTCTGCTCGAACGCACAGTGAACTGGGAAAAGAACGGCTGTGCGAATCGAGGAGGAGGAGAGGTTGAGGAGAGGACGTTGTATTTCTGCAGCCCTAGTTGGTAACACGGCTCAGCGCCTGTAGGAGAATGGTGAGAGGGTAACGAAGATGTGAAGAGGAGAGGAGAGCAGCGTCGATGGCCAAGGACGCGGAAGGCGGCTGGTACAGCGGGTTGTCCGGTCTATTGTCTCCAAGGAAATGAAGAACCGCATTGACATTATTATCATGATCTTTATGTTACATCCTGTAGTTTATGTTCTTCATACACTCACGTCGCGCAATACCAATTTTGGTATATATCAAGCAAGTGAAACGGCCGCGAGCGCGCAATGAGCGTGGTATGTAAATCATGTCGTAAATAAAACATGCGTCATGTTTTTCAAGTTACCACATGGCATTTGTGTTCGTCATACAGAAATGTCACGCCGTGCCAATTTTGGTATATATCATTTACTTCCAACGGCCTAAATGAGGTGGTGCATGACATACGTGTCATGATTTGCACGTTATGACCTGCCTATATGTGTCTTGCACTGTTGTCACGCCATACAAACTCTGGTATATATCAAGTTAACGAAACGCCCGCTAGACCGCCAATACCGTGGTAGTAAATGATGCCGTTCATGAGATGCATATCATGACTAATATTTATCATGACCTGTCATTTTTATTCGTCATACAGTCATATCACGCCATACCGATCGTGGTATACATCCTGTTTTAACGAAAGGGCCATGAGGGCATAAAGTCGTAGGCGGATAGATAGATAGATAGATAGATAGATAGATAGATAGATAGATAGATAGATAGATAGATAGATAGATAGATAGATAGATAGATAGATAGATAGATAGATAGATAGATAGATAGATAGATAGATAGATAGATAGATAGATAGATAGATAGATAGATAGATAGATAGATAGATAGATAGATAGATAGATAGATAGATAGATAGATAGATAGATAGATAGATAGATAGATAGATAGATAGATAGATAGATAGATAGATAGATAGATAGATAGATACGCTCAAAGTCTTAGAAGGTCGCTTAGAAATGCTTCGCATTTAAAATCTCAGAGTATGCGATTCAGCTGGAGTTGTTGGAGCAGAACACAATTAGTTCTTCGGGCAACATCGGCAGGCATTCTTTTTTCTTGTTTCTAGCATTCGTCAGCGTCTTGAATGGCCCAACGAACGACTCACACCACGATCATCGAAACGCGTGTTTCGCGTTACATTTTCGCTAGGTCAAAATGCTTCTAATATGCACAATGCCACGTGTCGGCTTTCCATGTCCTAGAGATGACTTTCATTCCACCATCAAGAAGTATTTTAACAAAGTCATCACAGCTAGTTCTTGCATCTTTTTTATCACACGTACGGCGCATACACGTAGTTACCGTCAGCAAATGTGGATGTGCAGCTTAGCAGCGTAGTCGGCAAGGCACTCGCCTTCTGAGCGTGACGCACTGAGTTAAAAACCTAGCACGGACACTTAGACCCTGTATCATGAAACGAGCCTCGACTTCACGTGACCGAGTTGGTGACAGCGCCACCACCCGACTAAAGATGGCGTTCTGATTATCAAACATTGCTGTCGATCATCGCTCATACGCAGTGACCATTTCAGACAAAGGGGGGCACTTCCGTCCACACTTTCGAGTCAGGTTGGGGGCATTGAGTCGAGGGAGACTCTAGAACACGTGGAACAGTTTCATCGATGAGTCGGCACAGATCGGCACGTTCAGAAAGTTACGGAGGTCACACCTCCCTTAATTACCTAGGAGGGCGGCAAAGTCTGTCCTACACTTTTACTCGGTCCGATATGTCCAGTCATGGGTTAAACGGAATGGTTATAGCCATGCAGGTTTTTGACGATAATGGCGTCCGAAGCTCCCTGATGTTGCATTCCAAGAACTGTTCACTTCCCATCTTTTACTCACGGAAAGCCAGGGACATAAGGCAGGCCATTATGAGAAGCATCTCATCGCCTGCTTTGCGTTGTTTCACCCATAGTGGGACACGTTGTCTTCTGGATTTCACAAACTTTCACACCCCCAAATGTGGGACCCTGCGCACGCCTACGTCCATGATGCAATGCATCGCTGCACACCTCCTGTAAATGGCATCACCTACCTTATGCGAGAGGCCAGAACTGTACGTGTATTAGAAGCACTCTGTTGAAGCTGTGCCATACGTTTTCGATGGGAGGCTTGCGGAGCTATATTGGTGGTATAGCGTGACCTATTCGGCAAAATGACTTGACTTTGGTGTGGCAGTATTACGCGAAATAGGCATGACGTGTTGTTTGTTTTACTATGCTTGATTAACAGCCACACGCAACGCCACCACGCACACCGAAGTTTCCAGTGTAAGCTGTAGAAATATAGGCGCATGGCTTTAATTATTCATGCTAGAGCCCTCGATTATAGCGGAAGTGCTCGTTTGCAGCCACGCTGAACTACGCTTGTGAATAGTACATTTCAGATATGCAGCACTGAGCGCTTCGGCACGTTGGCTGGTCATGCTCAATTCTGCCTACAGCTGAACGCAACACGTGTATGTAATAAGACATAATCTGCGTCTTCGCGTCTTCTTTTTTTTTCACGCGTCTCACCGGGCAAAGCAATCCCGGAGAGGTTTAGTACAAAGGAAGCCTCGCTGTAAAAAGAAATGTTTGCGCCCGAAAAAATGCAGATCTGAGGACGTGTTACTTCCGACGCGCACGTCGAGGTCCTTCCCACACTTTCCACGCATCGCGTATGCGTGTTCCATGCCGTCGCGACCATGTCCAAGGGGACACTGGCCAGACATCTCAGCCCATTAAGGCATAGTGGATTCTATACCCCAACCCGCCAATCTGCCTGACCAGCGCATGCCGTGGTACGTTAACCTTTTTAACAGTTAGGGTAGCGACCCTTTGCCAAGCACGGCGTTAACCTCCCAGCCAATACTTCCCTAAGTGCTGCCTTAGGGAAGACATTGTCAGATCAGGTAATCCGAACTGTGGCGGACCCTAATAACCCGGCCTCGCCCAGTCGTGCAACGGGGTTTGACCGAGTCCCGCGGACCTCGTCGTACACATCCTCATGAGAGCCGAGCTTCGTTTCAACCTGGGCACGCCCACCGACCGGTGGGAATATTAGCCACAGTGAAACCACGTCTCGGGGAGGTGCACGCAGCTCCCACTGCCGAGTCCAGTTGATCCTTCGTTTTAACCGCTCGGTTTACGCTCTCACGGTCAACTCATGTACGTGGCCGGGTTTTGTGTATTTAAACGCCACGAGCGGCTGCTACACTATTGAATGCTCAAGCTTTTCTGTGCCGACTCAACAAAAAAAGCCTGTGTCTCCATCTGTGTGTCTGTCTCTCTGTCACGTAAGACGAGTTTCTACAAAGAAATCAATTAATGAAAATTGCCGTTGTTCAACGCGGTTAAACGAGTTTTTCGAGCGATGTACCGCTCGGTCTTGCCTGCTTTGGCGAAGGACGCTCCAGATGATTTGCAGAGGTTTAACTTTATTGCACGTCCCGGTTTAGGCAAGAAGGAGGAGGAAGGAAAGGAATGAAAGGCAGGGAGGTCAACCAGACGCGCGTGCGGTTTGCTACCCTACACTTGGGGGGAAATGATGAAGGGATCAAAAGAAATGAAGAAGTAACAAAATACGGCCAGGGTTCCCCATGCCCAGATTGTTCCAGTCGGTTGTTACAAGAATTGTATAGACGATGGTCGACATTATGCTAAGTGCTGATGTTCACAAAGCATATCTATGTATTCTAGAGACATCTTAACATGGAGAATTTGTACTAACTTGTACGAGAAATTTACGCAAGCACTTATGACCCAATAGCTATCTGAAACACACACAGGTTTTATCCGTGGAATGCTTGCAGGCTGTCTGCCGCTGTCCTGTCGCTACTTATAAAAAGCGTACTCAGACTCTCCACAGACAAAACTCTTTATTAACCTGCCTCAGTGTGCCTATATATTTACAGACAAAGCTCAAATCTGTGTGTTGCAAAATGTGCACAGACGATCGCCGTCAAAAATAACGTGCATTCTGCAGGCCGTGTTTGTAGATTCCAGGCAAACTTATCTGCAAGGAATCTGCGGAATACTGCTGCGACTGCTGCATAAGGAAACTCTTCCGGGACACCTTATTTAAAACTACCAGAACCGGCGAGATGGTACCACCTGCGTAGTTTACTATACAGTGTTATTTGTCTAACCACCACAAAGCTTGCAGCTGCACTCTTAGTCAGGCCCCGCTTAGAAGGCTAGCTAAAGCCAGGAAGCTACCCGGAAAAGGTATGGTGTCCTGGCTATAAGTAGCACATTACCCAGGACGTGATTAAGAGTGATAGTCTCGGGGCGATTTAGCTGCCGCCGCACTTCTCCTGGCAGGCCTTCTGCGTGTCGAAGCGGTTTTCGTTGCCTCCGCATCCTCCATAAACGAACATCTCGCACTTCTTGGTCTCCTTGCGGTAGTAGTACATCGGCTTCGAGCTGAAACAATGGCCGCTGTCGAAGTCCTTGTCGCACATTGAGGTGTCTGCCATGTGAAAGAAAAAGAAGAAAATACAACCTGAGCTGTCTGCCATGTGAAAGAAAAAGAAAGAAAATACAACCTTGAAGAAATCCTAAAGGAAAAGGATTAATCACTTCAAAAATTGGGGGACGCTTAAGCTTCGCCTTTAAGAGCTGAACGCGATAGCGATATCCTGCCCTAGTGCACACTTCGAACACTACGAGTGTTTAACAGAATGCGCGCACTAAGGTGTGTGCCTTATGTAATGGGTAGCATGCTTTAAACCAGGAGCAATTATGGTGGTGGTAACAACTTTATTAAGAACTCCGGCAAATTCGTGGCCTGGGCCTAGGCCGCCCCCGAGGAGGACCGGAGACCTATTATCCGCAAGAAGCTTTTTCGAAGTTGCGATGCACCCACTACGTGGTCTTAAGGGAATGCGAGCAGTAATGTGTGTGCCTTTTGTAGTGGGTGGCTGTCTTTAAAACCACCACGTCGTTATGATATTGACATGGTGTGACGCCCGATGGCAATGTACTGTTGTACCACGCAATATTACTGCGATATTACATCTCGTATTATGACACCTGTATACAGGACGCGTATTTTTGGGAAGCATGAAAGTTACTTTCAGTGCAATTCCAAGCAGAGGCGTGGCTTTGTGGTAGAACACCTGCTTCCCACGTAGACGGCCTGGGTTCGATTGTCACTCGGACCCAACATTTTTATTATTTATTTTATTTGCAGCTTTTTCGATTTTTCTGTCACGGACAAGATGATGATTTTTCGCTCACAACCAACGGCGCCGGCGCCGACGGCGGAATTTCTGCGATACGAGCTCTTTAACGCTATCGCGTTTAAAATGAAAACTTCTACTCTGAATACTCTATTGTCGTTGATATCACCATCATAGGCTCATCGGTAGAAGATACAATCAAGGTAAAAGTTCCATTTCTCAATTTCGCGCCTACATCTTCGCACGTGACGTCGTGGATTTCAAATTGTTTTAATTGCATTTCGATTGCTCTGGAACGACGAAATTTCCTGAAACTTGGCATGTAAAGTCTCTGACTCCGTCGAAAGACAATGTATAGTTCATATTCACCAATAAAGACTACACAGGCCCTAGTAGACGCCGTCAAAATCTATGACGTCAAGCGTTTGTTGCGGACAATTCGAGGTGGCGTCGCCACCCGCCCTCTCTTTTTGCGCGTTTTCTCGCTTACCAAGCGTCTTCTCGCGGCAAGCGTGGCGATTTTGGTATTGTGAAAGAGTAATTTACTGATACGATAGAAATGGTTTTTCGCTTTAGTGTCCCTTTAAGACAGTGGTTCTCAGCCGTGTATACTTCAGGGAGCCCTTGTGAACCGGTGGAAGTGATGAGAGGCCCGCTGCACTGGAAAACAAGGAGGGGGAGGGGGGCTCATAAATTAACGCAACACGCAGCGTGAAATAGGTGTCTTTCATTTCTCCCTGGCAAAGAATGGTCAAACTAAAGTGCGACCGTCAATTCGATCGCAGCAGCTTCTCCGTAAGTTGTGTGGTCTGAGGCCGCACTTAAACTGGAACTGGCATTTCCAAATGGCCACGACAATTGGTGCAATTTTCCATTTGGCCACCCTATTGGAATTTGGGACAGTCCCGATGATTGCGCAATTTCACTTGCGGTCAACACATATTGGAACATTGCTTTGCCGATCGAAATGTTAGAACACGTTCGCATTCAGCATTGTTATATGGAACCAGTTGGAGATCGTTATGAGTCCAATTAATGCTCTAGGGCAGTTCCGGGTGAGCCTCGTTACATGCTTGATTGATTAGTTACATTTTGTATCCAGTTGAAAGATGTGTATGAGGGGTCAGGTCTATCAAATGATTAATCGAGAGTTTCACAGTAAAAATTATAAACAGGAACTGGTTAAGGACCCTCCACACAGGATGGTTTTAATGGGAATTCAACCAATTGGTTCCAATTAGACACCACTGATATTTCAATGGGTTTCGATTGGACGTCACAGAAATGAGTGAAGCTGTGGAACAAGAAAATAGGCCAAAGAATTACTACAATAGGTCACAGAATTACAAATTATAGTGGGTCTTTGGTTCCAACAAGAGTTGTTTCGTACCCTATCAGTGACCATAGGCCAATATGCTGTTGTATTATGACTAATAGTCCTACAGTACACACTGATATTGCTCCTAGTTTTCAGTGTCTCACAAAAAGCCCTGGATGCTTTTTATTCGGATATCAGTAATGCACTTTTGGACCATGTTAATCATTCGACTGATGCAAATGCTGCTTATGATGCTTTCCTGATTTGTTTCACGGCAGTGTACAAAAAGCACTTCATTCATAAGCGTTTCGAAAGGAAAAAAGGTTGTCAAAAGCCATGGATAACACGCGAGCTTTTGCGCAATATCGACGAAAAAATTGTTTGTTCAAGAAATTTATGCTTACGCGCAATGAAGCAGACCTGGTCACATATAAGCGGTTTAGAAATGCCCTAGATAAGGAAGTTAAAAGGCGAGAGAATGTATTATTTTACTATGTTTTCTTCCTCTTTTAAACAAACAGATGTATAATGGAACAAAGTGAACCCACTTATTGGACGGAATCGATGACGGAAATTTGACATGGTGGGGAAACTATCAGTGACGATCGCATGCTAAATGTGTTTAGCGACTTTTTCGTGTACGGGGACTTGATACCGAACCACGTGCATCTTACACAAGTCTAGGTCCTGATAATGTAAAAACATTCGTTATAAAGCAACGGTTAGAACATGAAGTTCGTGCGGTTTTCCTGGGCCTTAAAAACAGTCGAAGTTGTGAGGCGGATGGCCTGCAAGTAAGGCCTTTCAAATACGCAATAGATAAAATTGCTTCAGTTCTGACATATATATTTAGCTTGTGTATTTAAACGGGCGTTTTCCATCCAAAATGCAAGTTGCTCGTGTAGTGACGTTATATAAGAAAGGAGATAAAAAAAGACCCTTCTAATTGTAGACCGGTGTCAATATTGCCGATATTTTCCAAAGGTCTCGAGGAAATAATTTATAATCGGCTATATATCTTCTGTAACAAGCGTGGTTTTGGGACGTTAAACCCCAGATATTAATATTATTATTATTATTATTATTATTATTATTATTATTATTATTATTATTATTATTATTATTATTATTATTATTATTATTATTATTACTTTTGTAACAAGTACGTAGTTCGAAATGTCAGTATCCATTTTTAAAACATCGCTCAACAGAACTTGCTCTTCTCGACCAGAAGGAGTACATACTGGAGAAATTTGACCAAAAGCAATTTGTCCTCGGAATTTTCGTCGATTTTACGCAAGCCTTTGACTAAATAAATCATGAAAGTTTGTTTCATGATCTAGATGACTATGGCAGTCATGGCTTCCCCTAACGCTACTAAAAAGCTACCTTTCAGTAAGACGTCAGTTTGTCTCCATGAACGAAATGGGTTAGACAGAAAGCAAATAATTTCAGGCATTTCTCGGACCTTTGATTTTTAATTTGCACAGAAATGATACAGTCTACGCTTCTTCGGATGTCAAATTAGTAATTTACGCTGACGACACCAGCGTATTATTTCGTCTCCATCAGATGATTATCTCTTTCACAAAGCTAACGTCGTGTTAGAGGAATTAAGCACTTGTGCAGGCAATAAGCACATTGCAGCCAAGAAAAAAATAAATACAAAAAAGGCGAAGGCCGTGGTTTTTCATTCTATTGGCAGGCAGATTTCTGCAAAAGACAACCTGTTTATTGCAGCTCACAGATAGAGCTGGTTGATTCTATTAAGGTACTTGGTGTGCATTTCTCAAGATCACTGCAGTGGGATGAGCACGTAAATGCAGTATTACAAAAGTTAGGTGCGATGACGGGTATCGTGAGTCGAAACCGCTATCTATCCCGAAACCAGTGAAATTGTTCATTTATAATGCCTTTTTCGCTTCGTATCTAAACTACTGCCATTTGGTTTGGGGGACTACTACAGAATCGAATCTCTTGCAGCCATTACTTATGCAAAAAAGATTTTTGAGAATAATTGCAAGTGTATCAACTGTGCATCCTTCTGAAGATTTCTTTAGAAACTTCAAAATAATTAAAACACAAGACATATACGTGTACAGATTGCTCCGTGAACATCGAATACATTGCGAGCACCAGGATTCTCTTTTCATTAGATTAGTAAAGTTGCATCCGAAAGAAGCATCATATAATATACGAGCAACCGAGACACAGAATTCCGCATTGTCGAACTGGTTACGGTCGACAAATAGCTCGCAATAAACTTCGGCGTTTATTAAATAATTACAATAACAAACAATTTGATATTCGCGATGTTGAGAGAGAGAGAGAGAGAGGTTTATTTATAGAAAGGCACAGAGGCCGGCCTGAGCGACAGTATGCTCTAGCCTGCTACTCTACACCGGGGTGGGGAAAGGGGAGAAAAAAAGAGTGATGGATGACGATGGTAAGTAAGGGAGGTGAGTATGATGTAAATTTGACTGGCTTGTACGGTTCTTGTACCTCACGCTCTTTGTCTAAAATTGTTTGTTTTATATAATTGTACCCTTAAAATGTCACTAATGCAATACCATACTAGTGATGAGGTGTTGTGTTGGTGCATCACGCTAATGTGAACAGGATGTATACAAATGCAGGACGTTCTGTATAGGTAACAAACAGTGGATGTATATTTTGGTGGTTTGTTCAAATTCATGTTCGCTTGAAAATTATTATTACAGAGTCTACATGTTAACAGTGTTAAGAACATGCTTGTACCTCAGCCGCTGTCTTTGACTGTACGGGGGCGAAGGACTCGCTCAAGCCATTCTTAAATGGCTTTTCCCTTCGCCTCCAATCACATGTGCTGTGATGAATCAATAAAATAATAATAATAATAATAATAATAATAATAATAATCAATCAATCAATCAATCAATCAATCATTTATTTAACGTGCCCAGGAACAACCGTAAGGTCTTTGTGCAGGCGCACGCAAAAAAAAACAATAAAAATAAACTATACAATACAGACAGTCTTCAGAAATAAAAAGAGCAAATACACGTAGACAAAGAGAAATGAACACAAAAGGGGAGGAGTAAAATAAGACAACACGAGAAATATTGAAGGGGAATGAAAAATTAGATTGCATATATACAACTATGCGGAAAGGCGGAGAAGGGAAGACTTTGTACATTGTGCCATACTATGTCAAACAGTACAAAGCTCGGATAAAAACAATGATTGTGGACTATGAAAAATGTCAAGATCAAGAAAATTAACATTATAGAGACTTTGTATTCTGTGAACGGTTAGAGTGTTGGAAGAAGCAGGCGGGTACATGAAACGGTCTGTTCTCTCTGGTTAACTTACGCGGAATTCGAAAATTTACACAATTGAGAAGTACAGGGCAGGATATGATACCGTGGACTAGCTTGTAAAGAAACAAGAGATCAGAACGATTTCGTCGGCAGTGAAGTGATGGCAATGATAATAATCAGCAGTATTTGAACGAGATTTTTTAGCAAAGCGATGGTTATATATGCTAAGGAATTTTTTCTGGACTCGTTCAATGGTGTTACCGCTGGATTGAGCAATGCCATTCCATATCACGGACGCATACTCCAGTTGAGGAAGACCATAGCGCGGTGTACAATTTTCGGAAGGGCATAGGAGAACGGAATTCTCTAGACAATCTGCAAACACAGCCTAGGGTGCGAAGACCCCGCAAAGCAACACGCTTAGCGTGAGCAGAAAAGTTTAACGTGCTATCAACAACAACACCAAGATCACTGATTTCATAAACCTTGCATAAGGACACAGAATTGACAGAGTATTGAAATGACACGCTAGATGTTTTGCGAGTGATAGACATGAATTTTGTCTTCGAGGCATTCAGAGAAAGGTTATTAGCGTTGCACCATTCGGAAAAAGAGCGCAAATCTGACTGCAGCAAGCGACAGTCGTTAACTGAATGAATTTCCTTAAAAATCTTGATGTCATCGGCATACAAGAGGAAAGAAGAATTACGAATGGCAAAGAAACATCATTAACGTAAATTAAAAATAGGAGTGGGCCTAATACTGACCCTTGAGGGACCCCACTAGTCATTTTATACAAAGAAGACGTTTGGCCATTTACCGCTACATAACAATATCTATTGAGCAGATAGCTCTGCAGGAGATTCACAACCGACAAGTCAACATCAAATTGCGCAAGTTTAACCATAATCAGTGTGTGGCTGACTACGTCAAAAGCCTTGCTCAGGTCACAGTAGAGTACGTCAACCTGTCCTCTCTGAGAAATAGGTGTGGAGATCTGCGTGGAGATTACACGGGCCTCTATCATCACTTGTCCACCGTTGACTAGCAAGATTTGTGGTAGTTGAGCGGCCAGCGAGAAAACCATGTTGATTAGGAATCAATGAGCTTTTAACACTAAAAGACAATATTTTGTGAAGAGCCAGCTCGAAGATCTTTGATGTGGCACATAGTAGAGAAATCGGGCGATAATTAGAAACATCTGTTTTAGAGCCCGACTTAAATACTGGGAAAACACGAGCAGTTTTCCACATGCTAGGAAATGTGGAAGTGTCCAGGCAGTTATTAAATATCGTAGTCAGTACTGGGACAAATATACTACTATAAGCTTTTAGTATGGCGGAGGGGATGCCATCTGGGCCACATGATAAGGATGGTTTTAAGCACTTAATGCATTCGCAGATAAGATTTTCATCCAGCGACAAAGCACTGGGTGAGCGAACTGCCTTAGGCTGTCTGATATCAGTGCTAGAGTCTGAGGCCTTATAAACGGATGAGAAATGTGCGGCAAAACAGTCAGCGACGGCATGCACTTCTACCCCATTTGAGTCTAGTAGTCTGAAAGACTCTCCGCTTTTGCTGGACCGTTTACGTACATACTTCCAAAACTCAGCTGGCCTGTCAGAAGCGCTTTTTTCTAAGAATTCAATATACGAACTATGATCCCGTTTATATAGGCGTTTAGCGAGAGTTCGAAAAAAGCTGAACTCTTCCTTCCACTCGCTCGATGGAGAACATTTAGATTTCTTGTGTGCGCGATCTTTATGCTTCAGTGCACTGATAAGTTCAGATGAGAACCAGTGGGGATATTTACGTTGTTTATGTGTGTATTGGGGAATAAAATTACGCATGCTGCTCAGTACAAGCTCCGCAAACTGATCAACCTGGTCATCAACATTCGGTTTGTCAGTAACCTGTGACCAGTCAACGGTGGACAAGTGATGATAGAGGCCCGTGTAATCACCTCGCTTGAACGCAAATCTTGGAGATTTGTTTACGTAACTGCTGTAGCTCGTTGTTTCGGCTGATGCAGATAATCTTACGTTAAGTGGTGGGTGGAATTTGTCCGGACGTACAAGAGAGATGTTGGAGCGGGAAACTTCAAGGGGTTGATCGTTTGACACACACAGGTCTAAGACGTTGCCACTGGAATTGACGACTGAATTATGTTGCACTAGGGAATTAAACGCCAGAAAGTCCAAGAGCAGGCTGCACTTTTTCTCTGTGAATGATTGTAATGAGAAAAGGTAAGCGTGCTCCAGTCAATTCCAGGTGCATTGAAATCCCCAAGAACAATAATTCTGTGCCCACTATGAGAAGATATCACAAGTTCAATAGAAGACATGACATCGTGAAACGAGGGCAGGGGAAATGCTGGGCGGTAAATAGAAGCATCCAATCAACAATTTTTCACGGCGCTCAAGGTTGATTTCTAGCCAGATCGATTCTTCGATAGTTTCTAGGTCTTTCCGTCTAACGGATTTCAGTGAATTGTCAATGGCAATCAGCACGCCACCGCCTTTCTGTTTGGTTTCACTGAAATCTCGGTCACGGCGGAAGGTGGTGTAATAATAATAATAATAATAATAATAATAATGTACCTCGCACGGTATTAGAAACTTCGACAAAAGAAGTAAAGGGACAGCAGCGTTGTCCTTACCCTTGGGCTTTTTCGTGGTAGTCGTTTTTTTCTCATCCTTGTGCTTCTCGTCCTTGGGTTTCTCCTCCTTCGGCTTATCCTCCGGCTTCTCTTTCGGCTTCTCCTCCTTGTGGTGGTGTCCGTTTTCGTCCACGTTCCAGTCTTTCTCCTCTTTAGAGTCGCCCTCGTAGCACACCTCCTCCAACTTTGGTCCGCACCAGTAAGGGTCACCTGCACAGCAGTCGAGAAAATAAAAAAAAAAAGTTCGACAACCCAGAAGCTAGCACCTCTGTAGTAGAACGCGATAGCGTAATCGGACCGTGTTCGTATCGCCCTCCCAATCGCTAGCCTGCCTTCGCTTCTTCAAGCCCTAAACCGAGCCGCAAGGAAAGCCAAAGTGCGGACGCCGTCCGGCTCCTATCTTTATTTGCATCTACCCTGAATTTTCGCGTACGGACAACGCTCACAACGAAAGACGCCGCCGCCGCCGACATCGACACCAGAATTTCTTTGAAACGAACTCTTTAGCGCTATTGCGTTAAAATATCGACTCCGCGTTGCGTGAAATATCCGCCGCATACAGCAGCGCTAGCATACTCTTTTTTTTTCTTTTACTATGTCTTCGTTATATAAAGACGTAATAAAGGCATTACAAAGCAACTGGCAGTTCAGTAGAAAAAAGATTATAAGCGGAACCGCCCCTGAATGGGAACGATCCAAAATACGCGTAGAAATATGCTGCCAAAGGGAAAAGGCAGTACAGGTGGAGTAAATGTTAAAATTCGCAAAACCCAATCTGTCACGCATCCGGGGCTTGTTCATTACTTTTCCCTTTTATGGTAAGGGCGTTTCATCGAGCGGTGGTACGTCGTCGGAAAAACAGCATGAGCCTATGAGGAAGCTGGATCCGTCGATGGCTTTATGTGAACTAAATGCAGATAACTTAGCCTGCTTCCACTCGGTTCCGTCGGCACTGTAAAAATATCATTTAACTTGCGTGGAGAGCAAATTCACAACGAACTAGTAACAGCATGTACTTCGTAAACATGCCCAGGATCACTTCCTTCACACGCCGTACGCTGAGAATCCAGCGTTCCCACTGGTCTATAAAAGCACTGTCGCGCTGGAAAGCTCAAGAAGTTCATTCCATGCGGGCAGTTCTTATAGCTATTAGCACAGCTTACGACGCAGCACTTCATACGTGGCATTGCAAAGCTTCACTAGCAACCTCACATGGCTCCACTGATGGGCTGGCTGGTGCACGGAGCACGCGAGGTACTTTCGCTCACTTCCGCACCGCGGCGCCCGCTCATTGCACGTTTCCTAGTGGTGAGCGCACTATCTGCGTCGTTGTTGTATGACTAAGGACAATATGTACGCATGTATTTACTCTCACATGTATTGCCCTATTAGTAGCGGTTTGAGGATAGAAAAGACGCTTATATCTGCAACCAATGGGGTAGCACGGCTCATCGTGGTGTAGGGAAGTGGTTGGGCAGTGCGCGAAAAGAGCGTTGTGACGCTACATTTGAAGCGTCAAACACTTATATAGGAGAAATTAGCGTTCAGCGGCGCAGCCCACGTCCCGTAAACTTTTGCTGTTGTGTGTACTTCTCTCTTCATTAGAAAAATAACGTGGAGGACGCTTGAGCTTCGCTTTCAAGAGTAGAACGCGATAGCGTACTCGGACCGTGTTCGTATCGCCTTCCCGATCACTAGCCTTGCTTCGGTTCACGGTCGACACTTAAACTGTGCCGCAAGGAAAGCCAAAGTGCGGAAGCGCGCCGGCTGCTATATTTATGCATGTGGCGCGACGGAACACGGAAAGCGCGCGCGTGGTATTGGCGCCATCTCGCGGAATCTCTGTCAAGACGCTGAAGAACCTTCGAGATGTGCGTTCCACCAATTCTAAATGGTCTATGTAAATAGCTCGCCGTTATCTCGCTAGAGGATGTATGCGGGGTGGCCGAGCAGCGAAACGCATCGCACCATGGAGCGAGTGGTCGCAGGTTCGAATCTTCGGTCCCGCTCGCACTAAACGTCTTTTATTAGGTATTTCTTTATTTGCATGTACCTGGAATTTTCGCTCACGGAAAACGCTGTTTTTTCGCTCACAACCGAAGACGCCGCCGACACCAAAATTTTGCGAAACGAGCTCTTTAACGCTTCGCGTTAGAACCTGGAAGTGTCCGATAGCATTTGGAATCGAACCCAGTGCCTCCCGCATTGGAGGCGGACGCCTTGCATGACCTCTAGACCACCGCTACGGTTTAATCTTATCAACATTCCACACATGAGCCTCCTTCGTTACTTCTTTCCTACTTATGTGTGATTTATGTTGCGTCTTGACTGTGTTTCATCTTGTGGGTGTTTGTTCAAGGTTATGTCTGAAGTGGCTTTCTAGCCTCGCACAGAATTTTCTACCGACACGTCACACAAATCAAAGCAACTTCAATTGACATTCTCCAGTGAAAAATCGCCGAAATCGAAACTGGGGGTCCGTGGCCTCCGAAGTTGTCCGCCATGAGCCGGTAGACAACCTCGCGGGCCTGCGCTCGCACTTTTTGAACAGCGAAGCTTTATAGCAAATCGTTCCTAGTGACTCGATCGCAGAAAACTATCATCATCATAAACGGATATGTGCCACGGGAGTTGGGCAAATGGCACCACTCACCACTGGTCCACTACAAATGAAGATGGCAACAGAAGCGATGGCGTGACACGGCGACAGAAAGTAAGAGAGAGGGAGAAAGAAAGAGAAAAATTCTTGCCGAAAATAATTCTTCACGAAGCGTGGTTCGAACCCTCGCTAAGGTGGCTACCCTCGTACCCTCGATCCGAAAGCGAGCGCCTTAACCAGTCGGCTATCCAGACACGCTAGCAAAGCTTAGCATAGCCTTGTATGCAATAGTATAGCAAGAGGTTGGAAAGGGAAATAAGCGTGAGGAGGAGAGATGGGATGATGAGGAGGAGGGAAAGTAGCAGGGAAGAGAGTAAAGCGTAGCTTATAAAAATGAGAAAGATGGAAATATAGAGAAGGAAATGCAGAAGAGAGAGAGAACATCAACGAAAGAGAGAAAGAAGTAGAGAGAAAGAGAGAAAACAAGATATAAAGAAAGAGGAAGCAAGCATCGAGTCATCTAGAGACCACATACCGCACCATCTGGCCAAGCCGCGCATGCGCAGCAGCTAAGCCACGCCCACCGACGGAGAAATCGCGCGCAACCGACGCTCTATAGTGCATAGCCTGGCTGCGCCCGATCGTGTCCAGAGAGTCAGGGGGCGTCCTAAGTGCGTACTCCCGAGGAGAAAGCCGCGCATCTCAAACAGACGTGTCGGTCGACGGGGAGTACGAGCGGCGACGGGCCCGTGCTTCACTGTACCAAGCTTTGCGCGACTTAGTGCAAACACGAATTTTCTCTTTCGTGATAATTTGCAAGCCTGCGACGCCAGGTGCCGCTCGGATCGCTCATGGCGCCACGCTCCCCCAAAAAACATGGCGCGCGTCTCGTCATCGACGCCACGCGTGCGCAGACTAACCCCCTGAAAAAAGCCCATTCACTGCCAGAAACTGCAGCGGGATTTCTTTTTTGTTAATCCGGATGCCTGCAACAATATTCTAACTTCATTTAATAACTTTGGCCAGCCAGGGTTCAAGCAAAACAGGTGAAGTCGACAATTTTTATGCTGATTTTTTTAGCCGATTTCAGAAAGTGCATAAGGCCCGGAGCTGCTTTCCTGTCTGAGGAATATAAGGTGCTACTTACCTGAACCTTTCTTGACTGTTTCCTTGGTGACCTTATTTTCCTTGCCCGCCACTGCTTTGAAAGAAATTGTACAGAGCGACGTTAACGTCACATGTACGTTTCTAACCCTCACGCAAGTGACCCGTACGGTAAATGAATAAGTTTACACTGCTCAGCGATACCGGAAACACGGGGGGGGGGGGGGGGGTAGCGTAGCCAGAAAAAAATTTCTGGCTACGGTATACTGGCTTCCACCGCTTCTGGCACAGCAGCGATGAAAGATAACGCCACGGCCGTACCCTTCGAACCGGGATGGCATAAATTAAAGGGTCGTTAAAATGAAACAGTGAATTAGTTTGTAAAGGTTTATTATTCTTACAGAGCTCTATTGTCATTGATTTCGCCGTAATAGGATAACTATTCGAAGAGGAAGTAAAGGTCAAACTTTGACTTTCGAATTTCGCGCCGAAACTCAGCCTGTGGACGTAAGTGTGACGTCACGAAATTCAAAGTACTTTGCGCACTTCGGCCACATTGGCTCAACTAACTCTTCATAAATATGCTATACTAAGACTTTGGGTACCTCAAAATACAATATAAACAATTTTTATAGACAGACGTTTACGCACGCCCTTGCAGGCGCCGTCGAAATCTGTGACGTCACGGCGAGCTTGTGCGAGAACTTCAAGGTGGCGTCGCCCTCTGTATTTTCTTTTCGCGCGTTTTCTCGCTTACCAAGCTTCTTCTCGCTGTAAGATCGGTGATTTCGGTATTGTGAAATTGCAATTTACTGATACGAGTAAAATCACGTTTCTCTTCAGTGTCCCTCTAACTCCGGGCCGCAAAATTTACTGCCAAGCTTGGTCGCTTTAGAACAGGGCTGTCAAACGCACATGAGCTACCGGGCCACAGTCACGAAATTTAGTCCCGCAAAGGGCTTGGGACAGTGACGACGCGGTGAAGGTGGAGGGAGGGGGCCAGAGTTTGAACAAAATGTTAGCTAGCGTTGCCATTTGAAAGGCGGCCTTTTCCCTATCTCATATATGTGTGATTTCTGAAGGTGATTTGGCGTCAGGATTCTAGAAACATATCGACACCGATCTCTACAATGACTGAAATCTCAACGTCGAGCCTGAAATTGTTTTGCGGTTATGTTTCAACCCAAAAGGCGACCGCATGGGGGGTCACAACAAAAAACTGCTTAAGAGCAGACACGTATGTGTAGCTTACCCAAAAAAGGGGTTATTAATCACGACAGGCGAGAAAATAATGCAAGCAGCATTTAGCGATTTCACAAGCAGTCGCCAACTCATGAAAGAAATATCGGATGAAAAGTGTCATGTGCTAGCCGCGGGCCGCTAGCGAAATTGAGACCCCTGGTTTAGAAGTTAGTTAATAGATCATTAAAATTGCCTAATTAATCAATTAAGTAGAACGCGAAAAATAGCATGACATACTCGATGCACGAGCCAGCAACATGCATTTGGTCGCGCCGTCATAAAGTGTGCCGGCATGTTTTTAAACTCTAGCGAGAGTTAGCTGGGCACCCTGTATTATACGCACACCAGTAGCCAAAAAATTTTTTCATCATCGACGGAGGGTGGGACGGGACAGGGGTTAATCGCCTCTTCCCTCCGCCTCGCCCGGAGGAAACTGCCGGACATTTAATAAAGTTCATTCATTCATTCATTCATTCATTCATTCCTTCGGGGAGTTTCAACCACCCTTTATGCATGTTCGTCCGTGCGTTTATACGTGTGCGTGTATATACACATATGCGAAATTGAAAATTTTCGGAGGGAGGAGGGCTTGAACCCTCCCCCTGGCTACGCCACTGACGAACACATACAAGCACACACACGAGCATACATAGAACTTGCTTGAAACCCCCGCCCCCCCCCCCCCCCCCCCAAAAAAAAAGAATTTCTGGCGGCGCCCTTAGCATGCACTGCACGTCACGGAAATCGAGCCAGCCCATCCGATTCGAGCTACAAGGACAGCACGTGACGCTGACGAGAGTTGCTGCAGATTATACGGCTGTCCTCTTTGGCGGTACGTCAGCGTGGGAACACATGCTCTCGGTAAACCGACACGAGCGGCGTTTTCCAAGCACGCACGCGTCGAGTTGCCGCCGAGGAGGATGCCGCCCGTCGGAGCAATTTTGCACGTGACATATCCCACAGATCGCCCGCTGCCTCTTTCCACATCATAGACGTTACGCAGGGATATTTTATTTCGAAGTTAGGAGGGGGGGGAGCTTTGGCTACGCCCATGATGTGTACGTTAAGAAGACTGCGGGTATGACGGGGCCGCAGCAAGCACATCACATGACGGGTTGATAGGCGGAACATGAGAGAGGCTTTTGCTCTGCAGTGGGCGCAGTCAGGATAATGATGACGATGATGATGTGGGGTCGGAGCCATGCGAAAAGAATTAGAATGATTGCATGTGATTGTAGTAAAGGATAATCGGCGCAGATATATTACATTTTCGTATTATCCTGGCATTAAGTTCTTTTCTGCCACATAACATTATCGTATGATGTTAGCGCACGAAACAAAACAAATGTATCTACTGTGTCAGGCACATAGAAGCCCGGCTGAACAACCACGTTAGGCGGACTGCGCTATGTTTCTTGAAATACATTGTTCCTTTGTACTCAGAGTACGATTCATTTCTTTCTTTTTTGATATATACTATGATTGTTTGGGTTTTACGTCACTACGACATATATATGAGAAATGCCGTAGTTGAGGGCTCCGGAAATTTCGACCACCTGAGGTTCTTTAACGTGCACCTAAATCTAAGTACACGGGCCTCTGACACCGAAATGCGGCCGCCGCGGCCGGGATTCGATCCCGCGACCTTCGGGTCAGCAGTCGAGCACCTTAACCACTATAGATCACCGCGGCGGGTTTCTTTCGTTGTTGTTGTTTTTGTTGCTGTTGTTCTTGTTGCTTTGTGTATGTTACTTGAACATGTTACATGGCCCATTATGTAATAGCCTCTAACAGAGGGTATTTAATGTATGTAAATGAATTAATTAAATATTCAATAAGTAATACCTAATATAGGTAAGCTTAGGCAAAGTACAATGCTGTTACACATCCTATATTTTTAATGACAGCTCTTAAATACATATCCCGAAATATATCCCAATAATTATAGACAACTATTATTCGCCAAAAAATAAATCGCTAACTTTTTCATCCTTTAAACTGAAGACAGTTGGTTCTTATAATTAACACATTGTCATGCAAAAAGCTTCGGAGTTTCTGGCTAATTACATGAAGAATAACTAAGTATTTTGTGATTCTCGTCCTCGGAGGCACGCAAAATTTCAAAACTTGTGGACTTAATTTTGCCTAAATGTTATCCCGTGCACAATATATGATATTTTTAGTAGTCTGCAAACACGTGGAACCGAAAATATTTGCAAATGTTTTTTTACAATTTTCTTGTAATTCTTTTGCAGATTAAGGTCCTACTTTCCGGCACTAGAGAAGGCTTTAGTGGAGAAGGTGTATTGCTTCTCATAAGAATGAGTGTCAAGCAAACGGAGCGAGCGCGCGCCTCCAGACAACATCCTCCAGGGGTTGCTCCAGACCGGCCGTGTTGAAATGTATGCTCACACCTAAGAGATCTATTTCGCTGCCTCAAAGGCTCAATTACACTTCTCCGAATCTGACGCAGACAGTGTGCAAAACACAACTGTTACCTTTATCAACTAACGAAGTTCAAACGGATTCAGACTCCGATTTTCCCGTACTGTGCTTTGAAGTAGGGGCAGGCGTGTTATTATGTAAGTAAACATAACAAGCTCACAAAAGACGTTGACGAAGGACGAATTTTACAGGTAACGACAATACACCTTTTCAACAAAGGCTCCCTAGGGGCCATAATCTCATCTGGACTGTGGCAAATATGAGTGACCCTCCAAAAAAATGCACTGCCGAGGCAGTGACGTCAGCCTCTGTATTCCCGTGCCACAGTCCAGAAAGGAGGTGCTTCTCTCCTGTGAAAAGGTCTATATCTTATGGTACGTTACCTCTTTTGTACAAAACCACGCAGGCAGTAACATCCATCAACATGATTCGCGCTTCTTATGTAATAAAATGCCTGCAAGATTCTTCAAAACCTCGTAGCAGCGGTTAAATTTTGGCAGACGACTAAGCATAGTAGTACTTTTTTTTTTCCTCACTCTCTCCTGCGTGAGCTTCTGTACCGTAAATGGCTGCGATTGAATCCACAAAAGTGTAGCCCTCAAACACGGCACAAAAGGGGTAATTAAAACCCAAATCGAGGTAAACTTTACCGGACATGATTCCAAGGCCCACGAGAAACCAGCAGAGCGAAGCAGACCTCTTGCGCATATTTGTTACATCCGCACCTGCTAGTCCGTTGCCTCTGACTGAGCCTCTGACTGACGGTGCCTGGGCAATCTAAGTCTCCAACAAACGCGAAGAAACGACAGAAACAAAAAAACAACTCTATAGATTCATTGCTACGTGGAAAAAAAACACGTATTTCCTCGAAGTCAGCACTTATTTGTACCGTGACAAAAAAGACGCCGTCAGCGTTTTCCCATATTTCTTTATTTCGATTGCCAGTAGCGACAACCTTACGTATAGCGACATAAATTGCTTTTTACGGCCGTTTCACGTGTGCCGGTTGCCACTGCGGCATTTAAGAAGCTCATATCGCATAAAATTCCAGCCGCGGGCACTGTATACCTTTCAGGAAACGACGACTTGGCTAAGTCGTCGGTGCATCCATGAAAAGCGTTACTTTCGCTTCATAGATAGTGTACACCCTTACGAACTAAAGTAACCACTATGGTAAAGGAAGGGACGCAGGAGATGAAAATGGTTAGCTTACATACGGCACGCGCTGGCAGCCTGTATTGTTGTTACTCCGTTTGACAGGCTGCGGAGGCGTGGGCCAATTCGCAACGAAATCGAAATGAATGCAGCGGGCCATCTGGTTACTTCTTCAAAGTCTATTCTGATTGTTGTTGTTTGTTTGTTTGTTTTTTCTGCTAGTAGCTGAATCTGGCGCAGCTGTCGCTACGTTCAACATCGACGCCTCTGTCGCGTCGTCTCGTTTACGGCTCCTCCCCATAGAGGCTTTCTCGTTAATTGTAGGCCACATGTCTTGGCAACAATGACAGCATTCGGGCGTATCGCTACAGTAAAAGCTCGTTAATTCGGATTTCGCGGGACCGGAAAAACTGTCCGAATTAACCGAATGCCGAATGATCGAGAGTATCAAAAAAACAATAACGAAGTGTCTGTTACATTAATGCATTTTCATTTTCTTGATGAATACGTAAACCTAGTGCTTGTTTTGCATAACAGCAGTGTAAAAGCCGCAATTTTCGCCATTCGCGACTTTGTTCACATTGTTCATTCACGTGTCTTAAGCCGAAACGTGCTCTGAACTAATCCCGTATTACGTCCCGCCACCACCAACACCACAACGCGCGCGTGATGATAACTTTTAGCCGAAAAAAAAATTGCCGGCAACTAATTGTTCGCCCATCATAGTGTAGCAAGCGAGTTTTATGCCAGCATACGGACCGGGGCTGAAGCTATTCATCTTCAATAGCTTCCAACGTGTTAGGGTTTTGCGACATTACGTGCATCTAATGGTTACGGCGCTCGGGTGCTGACCCGAAGGTCGCGGGATCGAATCCCGGCCGCGGCGGCTGCATTTTTGACGTAGGCGAAAATTTTTTAGGCCCGCGTGCACTTGGATTTAGGTGCACGTTAAAGAACCGCCAGGTGGTCGAAATTTCCGGAGCCCTCCACTACGGCGTCTCTCATAATCATATCGTGGTTTTGGGACGCTAAACCCCAGATATTATCATTAGATTACGCCCGCATTGCCCGAAGCCATTACGAAGCTACTGAGTGCCGCGTCCGCCGTGAACGAAACCGCACGATCGTAGCGTCCACGCAGTTCTGAAGGCACGCGCGTGGCGTACGTCCAGAGTTGAAAGGAAACGCAAACGAAACTACTGAGCAACGCATCTGATACTCAATAAACCTGGCTCGCTAACGCGCAAAGTCATGCATGGCTACTAATCATTTCTGAAAGCGCGCGGCGAAAACGAAACTAGTGCCTGTCGCAGCTTTGACCCCAGTCGCTATATCGACGCTATCATAGACAGAGCCCACTAATTTCGTGTGCGCTTAGTAAAATCAAAAACAAAACAAGTTCGCCGCAGCCGCTGAAACCCCTGTCGCCAACAACGCGATTGTGGCAAGGTTGTGGATAGCTACCACGCCTTTCTGAAGGCACGCGGCCGCGTCGGTTGTTCGCGAACGCCATTTTCGCTCCTTCGCGTCGCACATTTGCGGCGCTTCGTGCTTGGCGCGCTCCGAGGGTCGTCAGAACTAACATGGTTGCGGCCAAGTATGACTGAATTAACGAGTTTGATGCCATTAAACAATGCATATGCTTCCAAATATGACTGAATTAAGGGGAATTTGATGCCATTAAGCAATGCATATGCCTCCGAATATGACTGAATTAACGGAAGTTTGATGCCATTAAACAACGCATATGCTTCCAAATATGACTGAATTAACGGGATGATGCCATTAAACAATGCATATGCTTGCTGGGACGGGAGAACACGCCCGATTTATTCTATATTCCGAATTAACGGGGTCGCATTAACGAACTTTCACTGCATTAGACGCCATACGTTAATTTCGCAGTTCGTTAGCGGAAAACGCGGTCGACTGCGTTTGCTAAATGTGGGGCATGCTTTGGGGCTGCCTGTACAAGTGGCAGCGTTCTCGTTTGTTACCTGTTTTTCGTAATAATAATAATAATAATAATAATAATAATAATAATAATAATAATAATAATAATAATAATAATAATAATAATAATAATAATAATTGCTGGAAGTCTACGTGCTAAAACCATGAAATGATAATGCGGCACGCCCTAGTGGAGGGCTCCGAATTCATTTGGACCACGTGGGCTTTTTTAACGTGCACCAAAATCTAGTCACGCGGGTACTCATTGTATTTTGCCCTCATGAAAAGCAGCCGTCGTGGTCGGGAATCGAGCCCGTTCTCGTTTTTCATCGGTCGTCGCTTAAAAGAGGGAGCAAGCAAGAAAAACATGATGGGAAGAGTACCAAGAAAACTTCTGCTCATGTTTAGACTGATTGCTCGCTTGCTCTGTTTATGCACCATCAAAGCGAAACCTACATGCATTCTGCTTTATCTGAATTATAACCTCCAGATTAAAAAGACAGGGCGTGTAAACACTGACGCAAGAGAGAGGTAATGACACCACGAACGCCGGCGTTTGTGGTGTCTTTCCTTCTCTCTTGTGTCCGTGTTTGCACGCCCTGCCTTTTTAACATGAACAAACCTACCAACTATAGCTCAGCTCTCTGTTGTCCTAATCTCCAGAAACTCCCCTGATATTTAAAGGGACACTAAAGAGCAAAACGATTTTTCTCATATTGCATGGTAATGTACTCTTTCACGATACCAAAAACACCACGCTTGCTGTGAGAAGACGCTTAGTAAGCGAGAAAACACGCAAAAACAAAATGTGGGTGGCGACGCCAGCTTGAAGTTTCCGCACCATTCGCCGTGATGTCACATATTTTGACGGCGCCTACTATACATAGTTCCTAATCGGCAAAAATGAAGTACATTGTCCTCTCAGGGAGCCATAGACTTAACATACGGGGCAATTTGTTGAGCCAATGGCACCAAAATACGATAAATACACTTTGAAATCCGTGACGTCATGCGGGGAGATTTCGGCGCGTAATTTAAAAACGAATCTTTGAAGTTGATTTTCTCCTGTATTATTAAACCTATGATGGTCAAATTAACGACATTAGAGTTCTCAGAGCACAGTTTATCGATCTAAACCGATTCATCGTTCCTCTTTAATGTTCATTTAAAGCAAAAGCTTTTAGGCGCACGAAAAACGAGGACATAAGAACTAAGAATTGGACAGGACAGCGCCGTCCCAGTCAAATTCTTAGTTCTTCAGTCCTCGTTTTTCGTACGCTTAAAAGCGTTTGCTTTAAACATGTATGTTCGCCAACTAGCCCATATCGCCGTCTTGTTGAAACTCCCCCGAGCGGTAGCGCCCTGAAAGAATTTCGTTACTCCCCGAAAATAAAATCAATTGTTTACACTCCCCGAAAACTTTTCTTTCTTTCTTTTTTAAGGAGGGGGTTGGTGTGAACACTCGTTGACAGTTTTTTTATGACGCGGGGACCACTCTTGGCCCAAATGCGCCATGAAAAGGCTATAACTTCATCCAAAAGCTTTTATAATCAGTTTAGACTAACTAATAGGGGCGTGAGAATATTCGAAATTTCGAATACGAGTCGAATTTTTTTTCCTTTCGAAGGATATTGGATTCGATAAATGCACATTCTAATTTTCAAGAATATAAGGCCACGGTCGAATATGCTGTTAAAGGGACCATAATATTGAGGAAAACACTGAATATTTGAAAGAGCAACTACCTACGAATGGTACGCATTCATTCTAATTTTTAGCTAAATACGTGTCCGCTGGGTTAGGTTGTACTTCGCACTTACTGCATACTACAATTCGGTGCGTATAGTTATGATGCGTTCCCGGCTATAGGCGATGTTATTCTGTAATCGCTGAGAAATACCTTTATCTTTCTTTATTTGTTTTCATTTTGGACAATCTCGCAATGGCGGTGGCCAAGGTAAAAGCTGCAATAAGACAGCCTGAGGTGCCCTTAGCCCCCGCGTTACATTGTGGCAGTGAGTCGCGCAAACATGTCAAAGAAACATGTTTCCATAAGAAAAGTAAAAAGTAAATTAATCATGCAATATAATAAAGTAATCAGTTGTGAAGCAACGGGATATAACGATGGCAGGTAGCAGCAATGCAAAGATAACGCATAATGACATTACTTACGCTTGACCATAGGTCGGCAAACTGACTCATTAGTCGACTCACTCAGATTCAGATCGAGCCGTGAATCTGAGTCTGGATGAGCCCGGGTGAGTAGTATTTTCGTGAGCTTGACTCCGAGTGAGTCCGGTTGATGAAATCTTTAGTGAGTCCCAGTCCGAGTGAGTCCGGTTGAGGAAAATTTTGGCGAGTTTGCCTGAGTCCTAAGTGCAAAATATATTTCTTGGGTGAGTCTGAGAGTAGGTGAGGGTGAGTTCCAGTTTTGTTTTTGTTGTTTTTTTTTTTGCCGACCTATGCACTTGGCAATACCTAAATAAAAACGAAAATTTTATACAGCATACGTAATTTCGCGTTCCTTGACCAGATGCAATAAAAACAACCACAAAGAATGTTGCCTAAACAATGTTTAGATGCTTGAAAGAGAAAATGCAATGTGCGAGCGTCACATCGCGCAAGGGAGGCGGTCATTTTCAATTTCAGACGTGTTGTTACAGTACGTGAAGAGGGCTCACCCTGTAAGCATGTCAACTGGTTAACATTTCTGCGCAGAGGCGGTGTTGTACCCAATGAAGTTAAACTGAGGGGTGACTATTGCTAGTTGAGAACTTTTTCTACCTGATGATTTGTTAACTATCGTATTATCAAAAGTATCTAAATATATGCAGCCTAACGACATGCACCTTCATTATTTATTTTAAAGACTAATTAAATGCATTGTTACATACTTCTCGTTCTGCAACTTTTTAAAGGGACACTAAAAAAAGCAAAACGATTTTTCTCACATTAGTAAAGTATTCTTTCACGATACCAAAAACACCACGCTTGCTGCGAGAAGACGCTTAGTAAGCGAGAAAACGCGCAAAAACAAAATGTGGGTGGCTACGCCACCTTGAAGTTTCCGCACCATTCGCCGTGACGTCACATGTTTTGACGGCGCGTACGTAGTTCTTAATCGGTAAAAATGAAGCACATTGTCCTCTGAGGGGGCCATGCATAGACTTAATATACCAAGTTTAGGGTAATTTTGTAGAGCCAATTGCGCCAAAATACGATAAATACACTTTGAAATCCGTGACGTCACGCGGGAAGATTTAGGCGCGAAATTTAAAAATGAGACTTCGAACTTGATTTTCTCCTCTGTGAATAAACCTATGATGGCGAAATTAACGGCATTAGAGTTCTCGCAGCACAATTTATCGATCTAAACCGATTCATTGTTTCCCTTTAGTTTCCCTTGAACGATGCACAGTACGGTAAGTGATTGCCGAGGACGGCAAAGGGTCAGGTGAGGCGAGGAAATCAGAAAATTTGAAGGCAGTAGGTTATTAGCTAAATTAACATCAGAAAACACCCAAGAAATGATGCGAGAATAGTGTGAGATGTCAACAAAAATCGCGACAGTGCGGCGTTTTTGATGGCTGCGCCATTGGAGAAAGCAAGCTAGCAAAGTTCACTGCTATTAGATCATGGCAGCCAATGGCGAATGTTTAACATGAGGCTCTTTTTCACAAGAAAGTAACCGCTACTGTTCAGACACTATCTATTGGCGCAACGGCTCGCCGAACTACTCAGCAAGCCCCTGGTTGGACGTCTATAGTTATAATATTCGTAACGCCGTGTCGACCGGGCGTTTTAACCCAGCCACATATAATTTTTTTTTTCTTGCAACTCTGCTGCACGGGGCGCTTTAAATCACGGTTGTAAAATGTGTCCTATTTGCCGTGTGATGTGAATATTACAAGTCGTCTTTAAATGCAAGGCAAATCTGCTTTCACGTATATAGAGCAACCTTTATGCAGCCAAAATTCCTTTTTGTCAACTATACCACTTCCTCGCTCAAACAGGAAAATTTTCTGCTTAGCAAATAATTTCCTAACTGAAGCTTGAAAATTTTCCAGCTGGAAATATAACTTCTCAACTGGAACTGGAAAACTTCAATCTGGAAATGGTTTTCCAGTCGGGAATTATTTCCGGACTTATAGTCGGGAATTATTTCCAGCTTGGAATTAGTTTCATTCCCAGCTGGAAATAACACATTCATTTCCAGCTGGGAATGGGAAATTCCCACCCTCAAGAGCCGTTTCCAGCTGGGAATTCACGACGTCGAACAGCGGGCGCCGGCAGCTCTGAAGCGACTGAGGATGGGCTTCGGTATGAAAAGAAGGCGCCTGAGAAAATGGCAACTTCGCGCTTCGCTTCTAAGCTTTCCTTGCCGCGCACGACTGCAAGATTTGACTGAGAAGTTCATACTAGTGTCTTGCTATCCGCAGGATGAGTCTTCTCACCAAACGCGAGGAGTAGTACTTCATGACCCCTTTATTGCTTTCCCAAAAAGAAAAAAAATCCATATCCCTTTCAATATGTGAAGATGGTAGGCAAGTGAGGCTTTTTATTTTGTTTAATTACATTTTAAATTATCTGGTGAGTCTCCTAGTTATTTCTCTCCGCTGAGTCAACGCTCTCCAGGAGCAACAGGGATAACGAAACCGAAACCAAATCTTTTGTGTCGTAGTGTTCTCCATTAAGCACCGCCATCTTATGGTAACAATTATTTTAAGTCGTGTAATTTAATGCAAATGCATTATAAGTGCACCAGGTTAGAAACAATTTCATATCACTTAAATAATATTCGGTTCCGGTTGCATTTTACCTGACCTCTCGTGGCCAGTGTCGCAACTTTTCTGCGAGTCAATATGGCGTTTGGTTGTTGTGAGAAATTATAGCTGCTCGTCAATGTTTCTCGGATTCCATGCTCAGGTAAGCCCGTCGCGCTTATCGCTTGTCGCGCGAGCTGCGTCGTAGTTCGTAGACGAACTTGACAGCCGCACTACTGTCACCGAGTGCGAAGCTACGTCATTAAGGCACGGGGAAATAAAGTACAGTGGTTCAATGACCCAAGCCTCCGCGTCGCCTAAAAGAGGTTTCATTTTCGTGGTTCCCTCGGAACCACGAACGCTAGCTTTTTATGCCGTGTAATCATTGGTTTGAGTACTACATTCCGTCACCAACCTGTCACCGTCCACTGTGCGTCGTATGCGTGTGTGTGTGCGCGCTACCGCGACCCATAGGACGGGGGTTCGCCTCCGGTAGTCGGGTTCTGGCGACGTTCGTTGGTGGCGACCGAACTACGTGATCCGAATACGATATGACCGCCTCGTCGCACGCATCACGTCAACTTGTCGCACCAGTCGGCCCGCCGCTGGACATCGCTACCGGAGCGTGCAAAAAACCGCGGCGTGTCGTGCAAGCCTTTTTTACTCTTTCTGAACTCGGTGGGGGTGGGTCCCAGCTCTTGATCCACCAGAAACAACCGCCGTTCCAGTGAGATAAGGAGCCTTTTCCCGAAGCTAACCGCAACGCGCTAAATGCCGACCGACCTGACACGGTTTCTGTAAGTACTACGTGGTGCCGAGCTCGTATATGAAATGCCGACGCCGACCTGATTGTAATTTTCTTCTCTCCCCTCTCACCCGCTGGGCAAAGGGGGAAGTTCGTTAAGCGTATTTGCGACTAGATCGCCTTGAAGTGGGCAGGGTTTTTTTTTTTTTTTCGAAGTTTTCTGTTGCGAATAGCGCGAGCTGCTGGCGACTTGATATGGTGCGTACCGTACGTATTTTGCGTATTGAGCGCGCCCGAAGAGCTGAGTTGCGTCGGGTGAGGCGATGCCTTTCTGTATGTTTTGCACCTCGGAAATTTTCGGTTACACATTTTCCTCGTTGTTATTCGTCGGTCAGTGCGACTGGCCTCTGTCGCGCAAAGCGAAACTTTACTGCCTCTGATAGACAAGACCCCGTGCACTTGAGGCTATAAACGAAAAAGAAAAAAAAAAGCTAAAAGGTAAGCGCCGCAACGTGCGCAGCTGTTTGCTTAGGGATGGCCTCGCATGTCGCGTCGGAAATTGCTGCCCGTGACTGGGTTCATTTGTACGTTTTGCAAGCGAGCTGCGTACTAGATAGGGAGGCCAGCCTTTTCCAATGGCCTTATAAGCATTGCCTCGGTGGTTTCGGTGCTGAATATCTGATCTACACGGTGTACCCATTATCTATGGCTTTTGGGTTTCTGCCAGCTTGTTGGATTGTTTCGACCAAATCGTACAGTGTGGCACATTGCTTGAGTCAAGAGTGCATAGCGAAACTACGTTAGGTGCATCCACGCAGCCCCTAGTGGCACCTGAAGCACGTCTGGCTCATTGTTTCGTGCGTTTGACAGTCGTGGGTGTTCCCAGCACTTGAAGACACGTGTATAGAATCGACGTGGTTGACAAGTGTTTGAAGAAGCCTCGTCAACACCTTTGTGTGACAGAAGTGTGCCGTGAAGTGTTGACAGGGATTCTCGGAGTCTCCTTTTGCTGCGTCGAAGCCAGATCAGCTTTTCTTGATGTGTCATGCACACGTGTGATTGTCACGCATGTGCCTGTAGTGTGCATCGTATCTCGAGGTAAATGCGATTGGTTGTGTTTGTCCATTTCGCAGTAGCAACTGTTGGCACTATGTTTTGCTTGCAGCGGTAAGCAGACTTGCTTGCTTTTTTTTATGTATCATGTTGCTCCTTTCCAATTAAAAAAAATATATATATCTTCACAGTAATTAAAGTAGTTAGCCATGTTGGAAAATTGTGACCAGACCTCTCCTGCAATGCTGTTAAGCTTGCTGCCTTGCAAAGCTTCGCAGGCTTTAAAAAGTGTTGCTTTGATAGTGTACGTAGTGGCACAGCTGCCATGCCTTTCGTGTTTACTGTAGTGTAGCTGCATTTTTCACAAGGTGACCAGCATGATGGATCGGTGGCCTCGGCGTTCTGTCACCAAGCATGAAGGTTGTGTGTTCGATTCCCAGCCTTGTTTCTGATGGATGCAAAATGTGAAACTGCCGATTCATTCACGTTCAGCCGCATTTTAAGGGAAGAGCCCTCCACTGCGCCATCTCTCATAATCATATCATCGTTTTTTGATGTAAAACCTCAGCCTCAGCAGTTATATTATTATTACTATTACTTTAAAAGAACATCTAACTAGTCAAAATAATCTATGGCATGCCCCACACAGCACAGATTTGGGCCTACTAGATACCACAGTAACGTTGATTGCAAGCTGGACTCCTTTGTTTTCGTGAAGACTTGGTAGAGGCAAAACAGCTGGAGCTTTTGGCTCTTACCTTATGCACCATATTATTTCCTCCTCTCCTGTTGACATTGGGGTTGAGAGAAACGCCCACACTAAAACATAGTTGAAGAAAGCAGTGGTTGCTCTTGCAAACACCAGTCTCCTTAAAATGTGAAACTGTTGTGATAGGCATACTGTTCGTGAAGCAGCCATGTGACATGGAGATAAGTGTGAAAATGCACACATGCGTAAGTTATCATTAGGGCTTCATGTCTTTGGATAAACACGAAAAAAGTCCTATGAACAATAGCCGGTAAAATTTTTGACAATTCGGATTGATCCAGTAAGCTCCGACTTTATCGGCCAATATGACCTTCTTCCGGTCTTTATCGAAAGGGAATGTTCGGAGGGGTCATCGATACATCGGCCGGGTTGGCCGATGTAAACTTTACCCCACGCACCAGCTTTGGTGCGCCGGTAAAAATAGCTTCCGAATTTGTAGAAAAATAAACTCCGAAAACATGGATCCTTACTTATAATCGAGTGTTGAGACATGCCAAATGTGCTGTCCCGGCCTGAAGCTTATAGGCATACAGTGAAAACTAAGGCTTTCATGCTTAACTAACATGGAATGGGGGTGGTGGCAGTTGTTGAAGATTCATATGTTAGGTCACCTGCGACATTCTTGACCCAGACGCCAGCACTGCACCTCGCATTCAGACAGCTTCACCTGGTTACATGCCAGATGCACTGAAGTGAACTGTGTCGTTTAGTTATAAGTAGCTGCTGCTAAAGCTTAAGTACTAAAACCAGTTGCATGTATTGTAACGCATAGGCAGCCGACATTTGTGGCTCATAAATTGAGTAGTCTTGGCTAGAAAAGCTGTTATCAACGTAGGCTGAGGTGGGGACAATGTTATCTGATCATCCTTATCACTCATATCACCCACACCATTGTTGCATGACCACGTCCACTCTCATGCCGTTTTTTCCCTTGCTAAAAAAAAAATGCATTCTTCCTCATTCAAAACTAGCTGCATCCTCTTCCAACAAAACAAACTTGCCACGAAGTGCTGTGGAAAAATCAGTGATGTGATTCAGTGATTCAGTACTGTATAAGTAAGTCAGTACTTCCTCCAACACAAAGGTGTTGGAGACAGTACTGAATTACCGGTAATGTTTCATGTCATTTAGTCTCAGGTACTGCTGCATTCGATTGGTAGCAGCTGTTTCATTAATGATGGGAGCTGCACAGATAAGTGCTGTCAGCTGACTTGTAATTAAGAACAAATGCGGCACCTTGATAACAGAGGTTGTGGTCAACTCCAGTTTACATGTTTTTTTTTTGTTTTGTTTTTTTTAATCTGGTTTGTAAAGGCAACCTTGCGTTGTAGCACACTTTTCTGCGAAGCACGGCCAGAAACCTATCGCCATCCGTCCTTGTCACAGATTCTCGTTGTGAAGGTGAGTTTCAGATCACTTGTGTGGACTGGTTGTCTTGCAGCAATTATTAGTCATTTTTGCTGCGCTATAGTGTCGCGAATGCTCGACTGCGAACTTGAAGGTTGCGGGATCAAATACGGGCCATGGCGGCAGCATTTAGATGGAGGCGAAATGCTTGAGGCCTGTGTACTTCGATTTAGGTGCACGTTAAAAAAAACCAGATGGTCAAAATTTCCGGAGCCCTCCACTATCGCATTCCTCATAATCATATCATGGTTTTGGTATGTAAAACCCCAACAATTATTATTATTCTTCTCGTGAATGCATGTCTTTTCTCTTCATTTTTGTTTTACTGCAAGGCCAATCTAGCAGTCATTCTGCTATAATTGTGTTTAATACAGTAAAAGCTCGTTAATTCGAGCCTCGTTAATTTGGAAAATTGGATAATTCGGACGTATTCTCCGGTCCTGACAAGCATGTGTATTGTTCAGTGGTATCAAACTCTCACTAGTTGGGTCATATTTCGCCACAACCTGTTTAATTCGGCCGATTCTCTGAGCGCGTCAAGCACGAAGGGCAAAAAGATGTGCTACACAAAGGAGCGAAAACTCCGTTTTCAAACAGCCGAAACAGCCGCAGGCCTTCAGAAAGGCATGGTCGCCATCCACAATCGTGTTGATGGCGACCAAGGCTTCAGCAGCTGTGGCATACTTGTTTTGTTTTCAATTTTACTCAGCGCGCGCAAACTGCATAGGCACTATGATCACGTTGTTAGTGAAACTATCGTCACGTGCGTGTGGTAGTGTTGGTGGGGGCAGTATGTAATAAGGGATGGGTTCAGAACACGTTTGAGCTTAACACGTGGGTTGTCTTGACCCGCGGTCACATATTGAATAAAGTCGCGAATGACGAAAAGTGCAGCTTTTACACTGCTCTTATGTAAAATAAGTAGTGGACTTACGTATTCGTCAAGAAAATGAAAATACATTGTTGTAATAGACACTTCTTTATTGTTTTCTCTTATGTTTCGATAATTTGGCAGTCGGTTAATTCGCACATTTTTTCTGGTCCCGTGAAGTCTGGATTGACGAGCTTTTACTGTAATTGTGTAGATGTTGTGTCTATATTCGTTGCAATTTTGTCAGCGCATCTCAGCATTTTCACACTCGTTTCTGGAAGCACTTGGAGGCTGATTATAGCCAAGGCGACACAAACAACACGCCACGACCGTAAATAGGGCACAACGCCTTGTTCCTCTTGTTTATCGCAGCTTGTTTGCTGCCTCAATCTCGCGCGCTCTTGTTATCAAAGCGTGCGTTCCATCACTCTCGCAAGCCACGTTTTTGTTTCTTTGTTAGGCGCTGCTTCCTGCTTACGCTGTTGCAAGTTGCTTAGTTGTTGCCACCGGCATCTTCTGAGCATCGGGAAAGCTTTTGGAACATGAAAAGATGCGCATTTGTGGTAGGCCGTTTGTTGTGCACGAGGCGACAGAGAGCGAGTGTCCGGGCGAGGTAACAAGAGCGCATTCCGATATCTCGTGCAACCCTTCGTAACTGTTGCCCACTTTCCAAATAAGACACTCTAAGGAGATGGAGGCCTCAAGTGGTGAGCAGTGATATCATGGGGAACGCATATAGAACCAGCGTTTTGACAAGGGCATTCGTTTCATAAACAGATGCCCTTGTCCAGACATTAGCTCCAGAAGCATTTGTCATTGTGGACCTTGTGTGCTTAATGCCAGATTCTGTGGGAACACTCGGATCACTTGATGTTGATGGCCATTGTTTAAAAATGCATCATCATTCGCTTACAGACGTAGTGCATCTACAAGATGCTGAATGAGTAGGTCAGCAGAATTTGGTTTCCTTTTTCTTTTCATATTTTCGTATTGTTTCCACATTGCTTCCATATTTCAACTGTTTTACATAATGCTTAAAAGTCTGGCAGGACACACGTGCATGGCAAATTAGGCATGGCAAGTAAGTGCCAAATGTGTTGACACACTTAGTGTTCCAAAGAACAGTGGGCATAAATTTTTTTTCTCTCACCAAATCTTTTCTTTGATATGAGATCTATGCAAATGGTGACGTTGCTCTCAAGCCTGCATGCAGCAGCCTGCGTGTAGACAACGTTAAAACTCCCTTGACTGCATCGGTGTAATTCCAGTCCTGGAGCCCACTGTAATGTTGGGCGCCTCCTATGTGAATTTCCAGATATTGTGTGAATGAAAAAAAGGGGAATGGATTAAGGCACCCCCCCCCCTCTTTTTTTAATTTAAACATGGCCATATGAAGCCAACGAAAGCGTTACTTGTAGATTTTTTTTTATAGAAGTATGATAGTTGTGAAATATGTGAAAATTACTCAGAAGTGCTGCACTTTAATGTTTAACCCTTTGATATGCTATGTGCAACATTGTGTACACCACTTGTTTTTGCCATTTTTAACGACTAGAGGCTAATAGAGATAAAGATACATCGAGTTTTGGATGAAATGAACCTCCTGCATAATAAATTTGTCTTCATTTAACTTCATTTTGCAGTGTACTGTTATACATGATCAGTTTGCTGAAGGCAGTGCACTGTTCGACGAGTCATTCGAAGTGCCCCTTTCCACGAGCCACGTCAAAAGTATAATTTTTCTTTGCTTCAAATAAACATACGAAAACGAATTTGCACTATATTTCTGGCGTAAGATTTCATTCTATTAATGCAAAAAACGGAGCATGAATGACTTCACAATAAATAGATATTTAATTAGAAATTGAATTTGAATGAATTACTATAACACACATAAATTAACACGTTATGACATTATTTTTGTTCCAATAGAATATCGAGTGCCTTGAAAGAATGTTGTACCGATTTGACGCATTTACAGACAGTTCTTCGTGAGTGGCATCTGAAAGGGTTAAAAATTTACATTTATGGCCTCGTATACTTTGCTTGGCTTCATAAGGAATTGCAAAATGTTTACCATGTAAGTAACTGCATTGGGTGCACCAATGTTGGCGGAAGGCATAGCATTGTGCTTCCTCCAAATACTCAGTGGGCCCATCAGTGTGTCGGCTCTGGCAGAATTTTTCGCTCTCTCTATATCTCTTCACTACTCATTTGGCATTCCACACTCTGCACTGGATGGCGAATTCAAGTCACATGCTGTAGTCGGCACCGTTAAGAGTACAGTAAAACCTCGGTGATACGAATATCGCGGGATTACCAAAAATATTCGTATCATCCGAAATTCGTATCACCAGAAAACATGGAAAATTAGTATGCGACGAAAGAAAGTTGGCATACGTTTTTATTCAGTGTTTCACAGTGCCGCAGCGACGTCATGAACAGCTCTGAGTGATTGTGACTAAAGATTTTTAGACGTCAACGATCATACTTGTATTCGTAAATATACGGTGCGTGCGCGCGTGTGCAATTAATGAACCAGACCAGATGTGTTAATTGTGCCCCGTGACCGCTAATAGCCCCTTTCTAATCTTACGACGCTTTTCTGCATAACACTAAAGTACTGCGGCGAAAGTGACTTAAGAAGCGCTTTGCACACGACCGATAGAGGACAAGCTCCTTCGCCCAGACCGTCCGCTTCGTCTCGTGGGGTCTTCGTCCACCTTTAATGAGACTTCATGACCGACCCGCAGCCTAAGTTTCAGTCTTGTTTCATATAGAACGTCTGATTGCGAGGACATGGCTTGCATTGACGTGGCAGGCACGTGTTACTGTTGCCTCGAGCATAGGAGCGCGCGTCAACGCATCGGAAGAAAAGCGCGTCGTCAACGTCATCTGTAATCTAAACTCGAAGGCGCCTAAAGGCCTCTAAGATTCGCGCGCACTATCCCTGAGGCAACAAGGCACAATTGATGGTCGCGTAGCGCGCATACCCGCGCACGCGCGTGACTGCCACGTCTTCCGCGACAGCGCGGGCAGCACCTGTTCGTACCTGCGCGCTAGCGTTCGTTCGTATCAAACGTCGCGGGGTGCAAATCGGTTCGCAACAACCGTACCCCAATACATTGCAGGCTAATGGGCCTTGGCCGGGACCACAGAAAAATTCGCATGACCCCGAAATTCGTACGAGCCGTGATCGTATCACCGAGGGTTTACTGTAGTTCCTATTGTGGGGGGTAATAATAAAGGAGGACCCGCGGTCATAGAACTCGGAGACGTCTTTACTGTACAAGGGCTAGCTCCAAATCACCGTAGCTTTCTTCTCTTTCGCGCTTCCCCTCAAGCCCATGTGCTTCCTTGAAAGGAAGGGTTTGCGGTCTTTCGTTTGATATTTCAGCCATTCTTATGTCACACAGCCAGTTCATGCTTTACAGACACAATTGTCACTATACTCACTTGCAGCCTAAGATAAAATGTCCGCTCCGCCCACAAAACCATGGTGCACCTGCCCTTTGTCTGTGAAAGACAGTCATGCTAGCCGGTTTCCACTCTAATCGTTAGTACTTTTTCTCAGCTAATGTAGATACTGGGCATATTAAGAGATAAAGGTTGGTCGTTATTACCTAAAACATTACGTTTGGCTGGACAGTGATGTCGGAATCCTTGGGGGCTTTACTAGGACATTCAAGTTCCTGACCTAAAACCAGCGACACAAACGTGGGTTCTATGGGAAAGCCAACTATCTGAAACACTCAAGGAGCGTTTATCACGAAAATGAGTAAGCACTATTGGTTGGAGCACTTATGCGAATTTTCTGTGGGAGGGACAGCGATGGCTGTCAGCATAGTGGTCGTTTCCTCTTAGGTTGTGATGCAGTATAAGCGTTTCACACACCACGCTCGTTTATTTGCAATGCCCAAGCTAGTGAAAGACACTTTTATGCAAGCATTGTTTGTGTTATCCTTCTTGAGCTTGGCTGCTATGGCTTATTTATACACTCAAACCTCATTATAACAAAGTCATCTGCTACGAAAATAACTTCGTTATATCAGAAAATTCGTTATAAACGTTTATCTGTAACACTGTGTCTATGGCAAGACTATTCCTCATTAACTTCGTTATAACCGATAATTTGTTATATCCGCGTTCGTTATATCGAGATTTGAGTGTATGTTCTTGGAAATTCGCGCTTTTTTTTATCGTACGAGGACAGCCTGAGTACACACAAACACAGAGCGCAGACTAACAGCTGTTTATTTCAAGGCATTTTACTCACATATATGTATACCCAAGTGAAAGCATCGCAAAAACCCGAAGCAAGATAAATATTCAAATGGGCATGCGCATGACAAAGTTAGTTTGTTCCTATGAAGTGGATTTCTCTTGAAGAAAGATTAATGGATGGTGCGCCGATACAATTGTCGATAAAAAAAGCGTGAATTTCCAAGATGCAACACCAACTAGCCCCTGTAGCTGCTGTGAGTGTATGTTGTTTTTCGTAAATCCCCAATCACCTAATTACTGTGTTTCAGCCATATTATTGCTAATAACCTCCCCGTGTTCTCTTTTTTGTTTCTCATGTTGATTGCTGCCGCCCCCCCTTCTGTGCTGATGGTGATGACAGCAGCAGCAGCAGTGTGGCCCCTGTGCAGGGAGGGTGTCCCCATGTACCAGTGCCTGAAATTTGTGGACCGATTTATCCGCAAGGACCACAAACCCGGACTGGGCTCGGCGGGCGGCTCAGGTGAGACACCCAAAACGGTTTCCTGCAGTAACTCTTGAAAGCCATGACCGCCTGCTGTCGCACAGGTGCTACACACCGTGCTCTATCTAGAGAACTGTCTTTCGCGAGTCATGATTGCTGAAACTAAGACAATGTTCGGCTATCTCAGCCGGCCTGGCTTTGCCGGAAGAAAACTAAACCTTAGCATTTTGTAGTCTCTGTGCGTTTTTTGACATCCCGGCACGGTAGGTTAAGGGGTATTCAGACGGGAGACAAATCCCGAGGAGAAGTCTCCACAAATGCCCCCCACTCACACGGACGAGGCGAACGGAGGGGGAGACCAATGTTACTAGACCACTCTGGTGGCTCGTACCACCCGTTTGACGAGCGGCAGACGACCGTGCAGCTGCAGACTGGACACCCACTGCCGCTCTCTGCAGGAGCAAGTGCAATAATGTGGCGAAACAAGAGCCGGAAATTCCGCTACATCCCCCTCCTCCGGGGGATCGTTTGTCCTGTCGGGGAAAAGGTCCCCGTGTCCTCCGAGGATGCGCGGGGGGTCGCGCCCACTCGCTAATCCGTGACGTCGCAGTCACGTGATCCGCAATCCCCCCCGTGTCCCCCGCGGATTTCTCCCTCGTGTGAATACCCCTTTAGTGACTTAAGGTGTTTTCTGTTGCCAAGCTTGAGGAGTCAGGTTTGACTCCTGGCCACAGTGGACACATCTTGCTGCAGTGCAGTGATTCCACTCCTGCGTCAACTGTGCCAAAGTGCGCCAAATTGAATTTACTGCGCCATCCTGATAAAATCAATGTAAATTGCGCCAAACTGCGCCAGAGTCTCTGGTTTCGGGGTGGGTATCACCGACAATCGCACCGCCGGGGCGTCAAAACATTTGCAGCTTGATTTTGGGGCCGCCAAAGTCGCAACCACGGACCAAGGATTCTTTCGTTGAACAAACAGCGCTCGCGCGAGCGTCCCGATCCATGATGCTGTGATCGGTGCCGACGCAGCTTCCGTTGTGCAAGTGGGCTCGATGGCAAGATGCATCCTCCGCAGAAGCTCGTGACGCGTAGGCCATTCGGTAGCGTGAATGTGTGGCGGCGATTCATCGGCGGACGTCGTCTGTTCCAGAAACGCTGCTGATAGCTCGTTTCAGGAGACGCACGGCTCGTAATTGAAGCAATGTTCAGTAATAACTACACGCGTGCCGCTAGAATGTTGTCACTGCTGTTTCTGGACATCGCCGAATAATATTTAAGAAAACTAGCAATAGATGTATGGAGCAATGTCGAATTTTCCGTGCTTCACGTCAATGGAAGATCACGTGAACGGTGAGAACGCGTTGACACTCTTCATCAAATATACTTTATCCGTGGATCTTCATCCAGAGGAGCTTTTTCGTAATTTTGTTCCACGGTTTTGAGCTCGTGAGTGCTAGGACTGCAATTCAAATATTTTGCTTGATTTTTATTCAAGTGTCCTCTCATTAATAAAAGAATGCCTCCTGGTCGGAGCAGCCGCTACTCTTTTAATTTGCGCAGTTGTCAGTAACGGGCCTGTCGCCGACGGCCCTGCCGTCGGAAGGCCCACTGTGAAGCGGCTACGCAATGTTATACGTCCACCCCTCGCTTTCCAGGGTCAATAGCCGATGCTAAAAAAAAATTAGTTTTTATTAAAGGCGAAGAAGTGAATGCGACACCAACAAATTGTATTGTTATACGAAGTAAGGGTAGCAGCTAATTCTTTTGGACCCGATCTCACGTAACTCAACAGAAGGCAGATTTAAGAGAGTACGGCCGCTTCAGGGACTGAAGTGGTTTTCGAGCTTTCAGTTGTCTACACGTGAAGTAAACGTTGCGATCACAGCATGTTTACGACCCATCTCCTGATGCCTGTCGAGATAACACGCGCGCCAACGACCGTGCCCTTCGAGCGACGCATCAACACCCCTCTCCCACCTCCACTCCCGGCCCCTTCTTGTTCCTTACGAAAGACGCATGGAGCGTTCCCTCTCTGCTTGATGAGCAATCGACGGCAGGCATCGCACACAGGGTGATGTTATCGTATGTGGCCTCCGTGCGACGGAGACGCCCGGCTCATTTCATCTCCGCTTCAGCCGCGTTCGTCGCCGGCGCTCGCGAGCTTTTACATGCGGGTAGAACAACGATGCGCGGGTAGGCGTTATCGTGCGCGGGGTGATGCTATCAGTTTGGACTTTATAGTGAAAATGGCGGCAACGGTGACGCCAAAAACCCGTCGAGAGTGTGCATATAATTGCTATCGCAATAAAAGGAAAAAAAAATATGGCAGCTTCGCACCAGTGGTGCCAGGCCTGAAGGAAGAGTGCACCTGGATGGCCTTCCTTGTTTATCTTTTTTTTTTTATTTCTTCTCCTTTCTTTCTCTTTCTGTTTCTTTTATCTCCTTTTTGGATCGGTTTCTTTCTGTGTTTCTTTCAGTCTTGCTCATTGTTTTTTCTATCTCTTTTTCTTGTCTTGTTGTTTTCTTCTCTCTCTTTCTATGTCTTTTTCTGTCTTTCTATCTTTTTTTGTCTATTCCCTTTATTTTTCTGCATTTTCTCTCTTTCTTTCTTTCTCTCTCTCTCTCTTTCACGTGTTTCACATGCTCCACTTCGCTGAGCAGACTTTTTGTTTAATGCTCGCACTTGCTGTACTCGGTAGTGGAGCTTGCCCAATTCCTGTCGGGCGCATACCCACCTGAGGAGTTTTCCACGACGGAGCACAAGTTACCGATAGCTTAAACAGCTTCACTGTTCAAAAACGAGGCGCCATTTCACTCTGCAAGCTGGACGACCAGCGAAGCTCTTTAGCGCACAGCACAGATACGAAATGGTGGATGCCAGTTTGGTACGTTAGGCCAGGTTGTTAACGGCCCGGCTGTTAGTGTTCAATACACATTATTTTTTGCACTGCACTCTAGAGGGCACTAGGGAATGTCCTAGCGGTGCGCCGCTTCGCTGTAAAAGAAAAACGAAGTTTGCGACACTTTCACGGATGCTTTCACGGATGCGGACACTTTCACGGATGCTCGGCTTAAAGCCGGTCTCCGTCTTCCAGGCAACCCGGCGCATGCGCAAGCGATAGTCTGGAAGCACTGCGAGAATGTTCAGCACAGAGAGGAGTCAGAGAGAGAGGGAAGAGGAAGTTGGCTTTCTGAGCTCAGATAAGTGATGTCATGTGGCGCCCAGCAATGCAATCGATCGAGAAGAAAAAGAGCCTAACCTTTGTCTATGAGTCGTCTTAGGGGAATGCGTTGGCAACAGTGAGAATCTTTAGCATTGAGGCACTGTTGTATGTCACGGCCTTTGTATATCACTTGTGATGATAATTACGTAGATGTATTTGGAGTATTATGTCATAAAGTAGAATGTTCCGTATCCAGTATTTTGTTTGTTTGCTATTTACGAAAAAAAAAATCGCTGAATAGGTTATTCGAGAACACTCAAGTGCAGGAAGTCCCTATTTTGGCATTACCGAGTGAAATATGGAGTGCTCCTGAGATTATTTTCTACATGAGATATGCTATGCATAGAAATTTTTCTAGCTCTTCATAAGAGCCCCATAATAATTATTCAGGTGCTTGAATGTAAATGAAACTTGCTTCTCCAGTGTACCCAGGATGTGAAATTAGATGCTCCAGAGTCCTCCAATATGGAAAATTAGCTGCTCCAAAGTGCTCCAAGTTGGAACTTTCTGCTGCTCCGAGGTGCTCCAAAATGAAAATTTTGCTGCTCCAAAAATTGCTCCAAATCAGAAGTCCTCGGTAGCATCGCTGTGCAGTGGCAGCGGCGAAATGCAACAACACCCGTGTACTTGGCTTCAGGTGCATATAAAAGAACCCCAGGTGGTGAAGATCAATCCGGAGTCCCACAGTGTGGCATGCCTCATAACCGTATTTTATTTTTGGGATGTGAAAAGTTCCAGAATTTCATTGAATTTGAAGTTTTCTTGGCTGCCATGGCGTACCCTCACATCCCCAAGAAGCGGTAGTCCTCTTTGGTTACTAGTGCATGGAGCACACATGCTGCATGGCCTTATGCAACATCAACCAATACTTTCTCCCACATGTGATAGCAAGGAAATTAGTTGCATCACCACTATACAAGTTTGGTTCAGGCTTTGCTATGATCAGCAAGACAAATGGAAAACACTGTAGGGCTATCTGAAAAACAAGACCTAACGGCTTAATTCATGTGCTCAGTTTTCATTCATTACACTGCTAATTAGCCTCACATAATGGTCACAAAGGGGTGATTGCAGTGCCAGTAACTGCGTAAACACGGTAAGGAAATGTACACTATACATAAATGTGCATTAGAGAGCAACATATCACACAACGCCATGAGCAAACTAGTGCGCGACGTCTCTTTAGCTCCATCACATATTCTATGTAGCCACAGTGTTGGGGGCCGCAGTTTGTCCCACTGTGTATGTGAGCATTTTGAGGAATTAACGTCTTGATGGCCAGTCTTTGGAATTTTATGTGTGTATTCATGCGTATGTGCAGTGAGGTAGCACATACGCGTTAATCCAAAATAATCAAACTATGGTTGAAATAATGTTAAACTGAAATGATGTGCAACTAGTAAGGTAAAATAGCCGTTACAAATGTGCCTCAATTTCACCTGTAAAACGGTAGTGCTACCACAGTAGCTTGTAAAAAGTTGTCTTTTAGCCATTGTAAAACCTACTCTTACTTTTTTGCTTGCAGTTACAAACTTTTTAGAAACTTTTTTTTTTTTCAAGTCTAGCTTCGCTCTGTGGATAAAGCTTCGCTCTGTGGGAAAAGTTTGCTTGCAAACTTTTCTGCCACCAATACGGCACCTTGCTTTTGAATTTTCTCTGCTAACATGTTAAAATCTATTTTGGGGTTTCCAACGAAACACCATATGTTTCCACAGACTCTGCAGGGCCCACATCACATGCACAACAAATTATAAATAGAAATTTGTCTAAATACAAATTGTCTATAAATGTTTATATATATCTGTAAATGCAGTAGGAGCGCATCTGGGCATTTAAATATTGCATGTAAAAATTAATCGTCCTGTATCTCTGTTGTTCAGATGCCCAAGTCCCACTGGCTTTGTAGACTGCATAACATCTTGAAATAGCTGAGAAAATATTGAACATGTTTTGTTATCACACGCAGTAGGCTTGTGCGAATATGACTTCTTTTTTCTAAGGAAAGTCAAAGCAAATGGAAGTTAGTATCCAATCATTTCTAATCGATTTTGAGTAGTACGAGGATTAAAATAGTAGTAGGGTGCAAGTTAGAAGTGGTAAAATGAGTTACATTTTGAAATTCGCCACACTTAATCTACATAAGCCTGTATAACATGCTTTTCAATTTAAAAAAAAAAAAATTAATTCGGGGTGCAGGTGCCCCATGCTCATTTAACCATGAAGTGTGGATTGGCGTCAGTGGATTTTCCCTACATAGGCTTTAGGGGGGAAAAAAAGCAATCTGCCATAGCACTGCGCATGTGAATGCCATTCAATCATGCGCGTTGTGTCCATTGGTTTACAGAATGGCTCTCGAAATTTTCAGCCAGAAGACGTCCTTCGGTTAGATGAAGAAAAAAAAATATGGATGGCACGAGTAAGGATTTGGACGGAAACCATAATTCCACCGCGTTTTCTCTTTTGTACTCGTTCGTAGTAGTATAAGGTTGTCCAACGTCTGAAGCATCTACGTTCGCACCGCAGGTGGAGCAGCAGGCGCGGGGCACGTGTACCACGAGCGGCAGGTGAAGGAGCTGTGCGCCCTGCACGCGCTCAACAACCTGTTCCAGGACGGCCAGGCCTTCACCAAGGGCTCGCTCGACGACATCTGCCACAGGTTGTGCGTGACGCCCACCGCACTCCTAGTTCGACAGACAAGCCCTCCCGCACCCGCCTTCCTCTCTGTCGCATCCAGTGCATGCGCAGTGACCTTAAGGGGCCCCTCACTAGCTTGCATTGGAAACGTATAGGCGTGCACTGAGTACTGTGTAGGGGAGAAGCGGTAGGAAAAAAAGGATTCTATTACGTGTACAAATGCAATGCGCACAGGGTTGTGGCTACACGGGCACAATGCCTGCATATGGATCCTTTAGGAAGCATTACTGCTTTACAGCTCCTGGGGCTCACACCCTTCCCAGAGAAACCTGCTCCTGGTAAGACCAGTGAAAAGGAGAAGTGGCCATAGCAGCGGTTGTATTAGTCATGCAGCATCTGGTGGAATGTGAAGCCAAAGAATTACGGAGCACTTGGTCATGTTTGCCTGTCCAAGCGTACACAGCCACGAGGCTGCTTGTGGTACGAATGCATACATTCCATTGTAGCTACTGCTAAATTTAAACACTTGAAACTGCATCACCTGTTACGCGCACCATCTCGTCACTAAATGACCAGCTGCATGTAATTAATTACCTTTAAAAGAAGTCAGTTTCACTGCAAGGGTGAAGCAGTGAATGTGGTAGCAACAAATTGGAATCTTATATGAAGTAAGGCCAATGGCTAACTCCATTACGATCTGATCTGGCATAACTACAAAACGCTGGCATAAGGGAATGCAGCCACACTATGGAGTGAAGCGGCTTTCACGCTGTTTGTTGCTTCAACACAAAGTAAGTGGGGAGGGCACAGCACATACAAGGGTGTAAGCTGTCTACTAATCTTAGTTGAGATAGCATGTGCAGGCACATGTGCTCCCACACCCTTTTTTGATTGAAGTTGGCAGTTGCTGCCTGAGCGACACAGCCCCCTCACTGGCAGCACCCCTTCACACTCCTTCTACCAACAGAGCCGGCCAGCATGTTTCATCTCTGCTTGAGCTGTGCCTGTCTGCAGCTTCGCAAGCTTTCACATTCACATAGAACATACAACATGTCGGGCCATGTTGGTGTTATTGATTCCTACTTCATGCGGAACATGAGACTGCAGCAGTGACGGCAGACATGCATCTCAAGTGTCCATATATTTGGAAAGTAAACTAGTTAGGCTTAGCGTTACCTAGCAAGAAAAAAAGCAATTGACTAATTTCAGACTTGCCAGAAAATGTACTAAGTGTAAGTTGTTACACATATAAGTTGCCCACCATTGTTGCTTACCAGGTAAGTTGTAGCACTTCTAAGCTCAGGGACACAAATTGATTCATGGCCACAGCGATCACATTCAATGTAGGCAAAACGCAATAACAGTCGTGTACTTAGGTTTAGGCACACGTTAAACTAATTATGAGGCACCACTATGGCGTACCTCATAATTAGATTGTGGTCTTCACACGTGAATCTCCAGAATCCAATCTGTTAAGGCACGGTGCGGGGCCCTTTAAGAAGGGGATATGCTGTGTGTCAGTGTTGTGTGTTTGTGTGTGTGTGCACGTGCATGCTTGCATGATGGGCACAGAGGTGGAACTTGCACCCTGCATGCATTTTTGTGGGCTGAATTCCAATATTTTCTCTTTATTAATGAGAACTAACAGACAGTAATGCCAAGGAAAGTATAGAGGATGTTATTTGGAGTAATTATGATATAAATGTGAAGAATGTAAAACGGACGAAAAGATAACTTGCCGCCGGCAGGGACCGAACCTGCAACCTTCGAAGGTTGCAAGTTCGGTCCCAGCCGGCGGCAAGTTATCTTTTCGTCCACCTATACTTTCCCCCTATACTTTCCTTGACATTATTGACTTTTAGTTCTCATTAATATTGTGTCTAACACATAAGAAAATGAGCCCTTAAAATTCCCCGTCTTTCCTACATTTTCTCATGCAATATGTGATAGCGCTAACTTAGGCCAGGTCAGGCATCAAAACTGATTTTGCGTACTTCGGGATTTATGCAGGAGGGCAGAATGGAAGAGGACATTAAATGCAGTGTGCCCTACACTTTTCTAACTGATTACAGAATTCATTCGAGGACATGTCATGTTCTATAGTTCAGATCGACAAATTAGTGTGTCGTGTTGAATTCGTGTGTGAAGCCCGTATGTGGACAAGATCAGCTGTACCGAAAAAATATATGTATTTTAGGTGTGTTCCGCTCGTCTTATTGATGCTTACGGCTCAAGAAAATGTTCTAAAACCAAAGTTCCTGCATGTGTGCTTGTAACCTAGAAGGGCTCGGAATTGCATCTGCCAGTGGCTAGTGGCTTAGAAACAGGCCGTTTTTCGAGTTCCTCTGCAATCGCACAGGCCACAGGTATCAGTTTCATCCTAGGCTTTGATGAAAGCTTTTCTATTCAGGTAACACACTTACGAAAAATTTAGTCAATGGCCAAGTCGAGGTGAAAAAATACGGATGTTTTGGGTCCTGTACGAGTTCTACGATCACACTTCAATCAGTGTTGTATTCACCGCTGTAAGCATGTCATCTGATAGCTAGCAACCCGATGTTTCAACTGCAAAGGTGATGCATTGAGGCGGTCCTTTGCGGCCTGCTTTTCTTTCTTTTTTTTTCCTCTCCCTTTCTTTCCTATCTCATGGCGCAGCCTGTCGCCCGACCACCTCGTGAACCCGCACAAGAGCATGCTAGGCCTGGGAAACTACGATGTCAACGTCATCATGTCCGCCCTACAGCTGCGCGGATACGAGGCCATCTGGTTCGACAAGCGAAAGTGCGTACTGTTTCCGTATTACTGACGGCTTCTGCAGTTTTGGCAACACAGGGAAAGTTATCGTTAAGGGGGGACACTTAGCGATAGCCACTTGTCTCTTAGCGGGGAAAGTGACCACTAGTTAAGGCTGAAATTTGGGCTAGTTGGTTTTGACTTGAATACTCGCGTTGCAATATTACTAGCAGTCGTCTTGTGTGCATCTTACTATGTCCCTGTTTTAGTTCTGCTAGTAACATGCATTCATGACCACTAGTGTATGGCGGTGCACAGTTCAGATTATCCATGGTGGGTCCAATTTGTCTGCAAATCAATGAGCTCTTCAATACGTGGAGTTGTATGGAGCTTGGTCGGACCATGCCACCCTAGTTCGAAATATCGGAAAATTCCAGTTAATGATATATGAATTAATGAGCTTGTGCTGTATCGTTCCGAGATGTGTGTTGCCGAAACGAGACCTGGCTTCTCTGTGTTTGCTATAGTGACCTGCTTGCTGCTACTGTCCCTGTTTACATTCGGAAAGAAGAAAGAACATTCATAAATGTGCTGATGTGTAATTGTCGGTAATTTTGCGTTTGAAATCTTGTGTTGCAACGCTGCTACTTCCTGTCGCTGCTGTACGTTCCCATCGCTGTCTTAATCGTCGGTGCGTTCGGCAGGGATCCGTCGTGCATTGACCTGAGCAAAATTGTGGGCTTCATCCTGAATGTGCCGAGCGAGATGAAGTTCGGCTTCCTCCAGTTTCCCCTCAGCCGGAAGCACTGGATTGCCGTGCGCGAGGTCAACGGCACTTTCTACAACCTCGACTCGAAGCTCGAGGCACCAGCCGTCATCGGCAAGGTGAGTGGCCCCGCCTTTGTTTCTTTAGGTGGCTCAGTTAATCAAACTATTTGATCAGACCGAACATTATTATTTCGATGACGCTTAAGAGTTGTACACATCACACTACATTTCTTTTAGTTGAAAAGTGACAAAGGAAAAGTAGTCTTTCATGGTACTCTCGGGTGACGTTATTATGGGAGTTAATGGCCACGGTGTGACAGTGACATGATGTTACAAAACTACTTGCAGTTCTATGAAACTACATTTTACAAGCCCAGAAAAGATGTTGAATTAACCGAAAACCAAATTGAATGCTTACTATAACAAATTAGTACCTCTATTTGTTGGAGGAATCTGCAGCCCTCATTTCTGTTGTGAGTAAAATTTCAGTAAAACGGTAATTCTCGTGATTTCATAGCTTATTAGCCCCAACGGCTGCGTTGGCCCTGCAGCTTGAAAGTGCTGTTCGTCGTGAGATGCAAATCGCCCTACATGGCAGCTTTGCAGCTGATGTGTTGCTCTGCTAAGCACGAGCGCGTTGGTTTGATTTGCTGCCATAGGAGTCAAACCCGTTTATAATGAACTCGAAAGTGCCGCAAGAAATGGTCGTTATATCAGTAGTTCGTTCTAAATAGACTCGCCCTCAAAAACATGCATTTAGCGACCAAGCCGCTTTTTTTTTTCTGCGCATTTTTATTGAAAAGTGGTTACAACATCTCCGGTGACAAGTTACCGTATTTACTCGAATCTAACGCGCACCTTTTTTCCAGGAAAACGAGTCCAAAAATCGCATGCACGTTAGAATCGAGTACCGAAAAAAAAAAAAAAAAAAAGAAACTCGGTTATCGTATTGCCATCGACATTTCAAAATGGCCGCCTCCTACGCGCCTTGGCCATTTCTGCCATTTTTTCAGTTCGTACGTGTGCTGAAGAGATTGTCATCCCGTTCTGTGTTCGCATCGACGGCATGGAAGTGCAGACTCCAAATACTCGACTAGTGTACCACGATGCCGCATTTAAAAGAATAGTTATTACATGTGCAGAGAGACGGACGGAAATCGGGCCGCATCACGGTCGTTCGGAGTTCCCGAAACGTGCGTGCGAGACTGGCGCAAACAGAAGCAGAAGATTTTTTACAGCAAAGCTTCGCGAAAAAGTTTCTGTGGACAAAAGCAGGGCCGGTTTCCCGAAATCGAAGAGTGTTGACAGCGACGAGGACTGATCCATTACGCGACTCGTATCGCCGCCATAGTGGTGACAGTTTTAGCGGCGAGGCCCACTTTTTGACTTTGTGTTTTACTTTTTGAAACTTTAGTTCTTTAAAACCCAAACACTTGTTCTTCTGAATGTGCGAAGTTTGACTCCTACGGACTTTTTTTGTTCTTTTCTCTCACGAAAAATGGGTGCGCGTTACAATCGATGTATTACTTTTTTTTTTGGTCGCGGAAAACGGGTGCGCGTTACAATCGAGGGCACGGTAGAATCGAGTAAATACGGTAAGCCTTTTCGCCCGATGCCTGCTGCATGCACGAGTAAATTGAACCGCCTTTGCTGCGAACTGACACCGTTTTACTGAACCGCGGTACCGCCACGTGGAGCCGATCATCCCGGGCTAGTTGCGTGCAGGGCGTCACCTGCACTGCTCACGCCATCACTGGCAAGCTGCTTGCTGTATTACGCATATTTGTGCGTTCTTCATGCCCGCTTCCCTTCGGACTGTGCACGGGTGTGGCAAGTAGCCTGTTCGTTCAACGTGACAAACAGAAGCATTTTGCAAGTAACACACACTCTCAGTCTCCACGATGCTCTGATGGTCCTGCACCCCGAGCCACGGCGCATTTGGGTTGTCGCCTAATAAAACACAGTATGCGGTCGCTGTAAGTGCATCGACGTTTCACGGTGCCCGTGCTTGTCAGTGCCCGTACCGCTCAACACCAGCGAGCTATTTTCGTTTCCACGAAGCGATGTGCACTTTATCTCGCACAGCAAGGCGGCAGCGAACTTTTGAACAGCAGCATCGTGCGCTTGTACTGCTCGTACCACTGTCAATCCAAACAGTTTACACCACATGTGCAGCCGCGCAGATAGCTGCAGATGATTGTGATTAGGTTGCCGCCGATAAGTCATTATGGCACATTTATCACCGGCCGTCACATCGCCTTCGCTCTCTTCCTGATGCTTATCTGTGAAGGCGTCGCCACAATGGCGCGAAAGTCGTAATCATTGATCGACCGGTCTCTGGCCAAAAAGACGAAAAACATTTTGTGGCACATTGAGGCGTTGACGCAATGCACTTTCATGTGCCGAAAAGTTATCGCGGTCATCGCTTCTTGCATTTTATGACTTTTTGCGTTCCAAGGCATAAGTTCATCATAGGTGGTCGTATCTGCAGAGAACGGCGCCAGAAAAGGTTCCCGTGCGATAGATGACCGCAAGGCTTCATGCTGCTTATTTCTTTTTTCTTTACTCCTCACTGCCATTCGGCCATTGAAGAAATGCTTGGAAAGTGAGCGACCTCTCTCGCAGCGTTCGAAATCAGCGTGCGGTGCTCGCTCGTGTAGGGTGTCTTCGTTGCGTGTAAACTGGAGCTGGGCACGCGCGAGCGCACGCCTCTCTCATGCTTTACAAGGCCTGTCTTAACTTTTTTTTTCGCTTCGTATGCGCCATATTTTTGCCACGACTGTGTCTGAAGTGTTCATGGTAAAAGTAGGAAGCTTTGAAAAGTGTTCGCTATATTGGACACAATTTCAATGGGTAGCATATGAAAGTCGTACGTGCACTGAAATATGGTCGTTATAACTGATAGATCGTTATATCTCGGATCGTTATGAGTGGATTCAACTGCATTGCTGTGGAAGCAAAACGTGAAAGCTCCCATGTACTTGGCTTTAGGTGTGCGTTAAAGAACCCCGGCTGGTCAAGACCTGAAATCCGCCACAACATTATCTATCTTGCACGGTCAAACCTGCATATATCGAAGCCAAATATAGTGAATTATTGTGTATATCGAACACTTTTAAAACCCCTTTGAAATATCTTCAATATATAAAATATTTTATATATTGAATTGCCCATAGATAGTACTCTTTTGTGATCCCCTTCAGGTTCGATATATCCGGGTCCAACTGCATTTTGGTTTTGGCAGGTATAACTCAAGGGTATTTAATATTGGCACACTTATGGTACCATATCTAGCCACCTCTGAAGCTCCTTCGTCACGTCTTCTCCATGCAGTCTCAAGAACTGCTTCAGTACCTGCGGGAGCAGATCAAGTGCAAGGACCGGGAGATCTTCATCGTGGTCACGCAGGACATTGGCAGGGTCAAGGGCTGCTACATCGAGACGTCCAGGGGGACACCTCCGAGGCAGCCTTCGCAGCAGAGCGTGGCGCCAACGCGCGAACACACGTCGCGGACGAACTTGCGGTAGAAGTGACATCGCCGACCGATCGCGGCGGCGGGACCCGTGTGTGCCCAACAGAAATCGCCTGGACCTGTGAGACAAATGGAACGCGGGAGAAACGGAAGAGGCACTCGAGACACCTGCTTTCCTTCGGCGTGATGCCCCCCAATTCTACGGGACGTGACTACAGCGTGTCGTCGTCTGCTACGTGTGTCTGCTGCCAGAATCCGGTGTCGTCTGGTAGCAGGGATCGTGCCACCGCGTGCGCGGTGGCGAACTGTTTAATTGCCTGCCAGCCGAGACAAAATATGCGGGGGACGCACCCCTCAGGAGTGCCCCTCCAGCTTGCCGAAGTGAGCTTCATCCGGTGTTCTCATCCCCTCGCCCCCCAATCCCAAGGAAGGCGACGACTTTCTGCTTTTTACACATGCATCAGTGCAAAGCAGCTGTTTCACAAGTCCTACACTTAACGTGCCTGCCCAGTGAAGCTGTCTGTGCTTTTTGCCTTGCTTTTGCTTTCTCTACCGGTGGCACAGCGGCAGTCGAGTAACGTTCCTCGTGGTTTCGAGGAGTCGCCCGCTAACGAACGACGTTAGCAGACAGTGTTTAATGCTGGCATTCCCCCAGAGCCACGGCACGCAAAGGCGCCAATCAAATGAACAAAAAAGATCTTTAGCGGTGCCTCTGCATGCGTTGCAGCAACGAATCTCTTTTATCAGTTACCCCTAGCTCGTCTTTCACGGCTAGGATCGTAGGCATTGCCGAAGCCGCCTCATTTTGTCAACCTGCTGCGAGTAACCGGCGCGCACAGATTCCCAGAGCATAATAGCCATAAGCTGGTACTTTTCGATTCGTGGAGTGGAGCTCGGTTCGAACAGATGTTCTCGCACAGACCTTATTACGCATGCATCAGGGAACCCTTTTAACAATTCATTGTGTCATCAACTTTGTGACTCATTCTTTCTTTTTTATGTTTTTAACCAGCATCATTCACTGCTAGTGCGAGAGAGATCGAATCAATGTTTGAAAACTGCCGTTTTTTGATGATTTGATGTGTTCAGGAGGCTGGCCTTAATCGCGATTACAAAGCCCAAAGGGTTTGCAGCAGCTGCCACTCTGTAAGGCAAGTCATTCGCACGAAGTGTTCCCGTGTCTTATTACGTCCATGTTGCAGACAGCATTCACTTTGCGCTGTTCAGTCATTCGCGTAAGTCGGTGCAAAACCGAAATCCAGACTTGTTTCTGTCACCCAAACCGTGACGGGTGTAAAGTCTGGAGGTTATGATAAGAACAAAATATATGTAAATAATATAACCGTAAAGAAATATTCAGGTTTTTGGAAATAAGCACCTGTTCTTCTCTTGTACATACACTTTGGATCTTGAAAGCTCTATTAACAAAAGTCAAGTTCTTCGTTATTAAGCCTTTGCCCTCTTGCATGTCTGCAAAGCTGCTTTGAGCCATGCTGGGTACACAAACACTTTCGTTATGTGAAGCATTATTACTCGTAATGCCGTTACAGGGGAGTAGGAATGTGTCGTATATCGCAGTGCATTCATTCACACTAACTGATGGTAAAGCAGGAAGAAATATACACTACAGCATTTGAGACGTCGTCATTCAACTAGTGGAACTTGTGGGGCAGTTGTTGGATGCGGCTGCCACTACGACAAGCCGTACGTACAGTACTCACTGATTCAAACGCGACATCAAAGTTTTACGCATTTGCTTGAGACAACCACATCATGTTGCGATGAATCTGGTCTCTAAATATTGTGTTGGCTCTAATCTACGCGTTCGAGTCGAAATTGCGCCGATGTGACCCAAACTGAAGACGGTGGAAAGGAAAGTATATGCGTTAGCCCTAAATTGTCCCGTTCCAATCCGCGAGTACTGTACATCAGTTCACGTGCCGGATCATACCGTGCGTGATTTCAAGCAGCCTTGTGTGCCATAGTGGTAGCAAAGCCATGTGGCGATTGCGTAGGTGTCAGCAGTTGCTGGCAGTCGGTTTTTTTTTTTAAGGTTGTAGTGAGATGCTGCATTCTTCGATACCTCGAATACTCTTCAAGCTAGCAAATCGTGACAACCGACCCTTTTTTCTGTCTTGTAGTGTAACCACAGCCGAACACAGGTCCACGTTTATTTTTTCGAGGCCATTCTTGAGATGATTGCAAATATGCTTGCCATAACATTAATAGAAATAATCTTAATTTCCTTTTCCTTTCTCTTATTTCTTTTTGTACAATATCAGTTCCATCATAAAAATTTGCTTTGTGTGTAATCATACCGGCACAATTGGTGCTGCCATCTGTGATGAATGCTTGGAACTGATGAGGTGCACTGAAAAAGTGTCTGAAATGTCCAAAACGATAATGGTGCAATCACAGCGTACGAGCTGCGCTAAACAAGAACATTTGTATGCAAAAGAGCGCGAAGTCAAACGTCAATGCCAGAATAAATGACGCATTCCCTGGTTCAAATACCTTTTTTATTGCACCTTGTTTTTCTCGACAGTTGGTTTTGGCGCTTTGTCTTTCACTGTGGACTTGGTGCATATTATTAGTGACCATTTTTGTGCAAAAACAAGGCATGCGTCTCTGCGCTTGTTTTTAAACTTCATTTTTGTCAAACGGCTTTAAATGTAAGTTGCATGTCATCCTGATTAAGTGCTGAAGTGCTCAGTTGCAATGGTACAGACAAACCTCAGTTATAGTGAAGAGGGATGTAACAAATTGCCAAATAAGAGTCGTTTGAAAGCATCAGTCGCAACTTTTGTGTAGCAACTGCTGTGAATATGAAGCCTCCCACGATTGAGTGTAAAAGCTATATCTATGGGGGCAATGTCTTGCCAATAGCATGTGCTTCACTGAATACGTGCAGCTTGTGATTACCGCTGGTCTGCCTTGGTTGTGTGCTGCTGTTTGTGTTCATTGTGTCCTGCCATTATTTATTTCGTCCGAGGTTATAGACTGGATTGAGTGCTTCTAGCAATGTCGCATCTACCCTACTGGGAGCTCGCCGTTCATTCACCATACTGATATGTGGGCCTGACCGCTGTATGTCTGACAGCTTCATCGGGTCTCCCTAAAAGGGATACTAAAAGCAAGTACTTTCCAATCAGTCTGATTCGATCGAATCGTTGGACCAAGGTGTCCAGCGTGTGCAATGTTTCGCGCGAGAACAGAGCATTCGTAAGTTTCAAAATGATGTAGACGTCAAATCCGATCGGTATTGCCGCTGTGGAGAATCGAGCTCCCATGCCATTACAATCGCTTGATCAATCCTTAGCAATTGACAGGCCGTGGCCGATTAGGCATTGTTTTTAGACTGATTAAATATGGTTATACGTTGATACAAAAACATTTCATCCTGAGCATTCGCTTAACCTATACGAGAGAACAAAACGTATTGGCTCGCAAGCCTTGGGATCAGTGAAATGAAGGAACGCAAATTTGTGTGATCACGCAGCTCAGCAGATTTAACAACAGTGGGACCGATGTGATGTGGAACGATTGCATTGCAATCCACTTCAGTCATTTGAAGTTTTCTTTCTATATAGGTTGTATTTCAAGAGAGTGAAGCTCACTCTTACATGCCTGTCCTTTTTTTCTTTATGAACGTTACGTGCCGCCAGTGAATTTTCGAAGCTCTGGTTTTCAGCTAGGTTGTGTTATCATTTTTTCCATGCACAGATGTGTGCGGTAATAGCAAAGTAATTCGGGAATATATCCAATAAACTGTTCAAAACTGTACCTTTGAACGTTAGCCACCAGAGTCAAGATTGTTGCAGTGGCGATTGCAACTGTCGCAGCTGCTGTTGCAGATACGCTTTTGAAGCAGCTGCTACATAGTCGCAACTTGATCAACTAGTTGCATGTGGACCTGCAACTTCGCAATCGCAGCTGAAGGCCGTTAACGCCTCCAGAGTTGTGAGGACGAATTGAGCATCATAGTGAAAGGGCCAGCACAGTGCTACGAAGAAGTGAAAGATTTCTGTTATCTCCTTTTTCCTCGTGTGTTCATTCTCATGTACGGGTGAAAAAAGAATCAACACCACTACTGCAAAACTGTACATATGTTCGCGCTCACTTAAAACTAATGCTTGAATCGCTACTGTGAAGGGTTCGGAAGGTTGTTCTTGACCTTTCACGTGGCTCCCTCTTTTCTGATGTGTACATAATCTAGCCACGACGTGTACAGAAAAAAAAAATTCTATATGTGACAGATGTTTGAGAGTATTTTGCCCAATTGAGGCCCTTCTGTCAGTCTTGCCTGCCTGCCATGTTGCTTTAGCTGTGAGCGGCATGTAGCGTGCTTTTTACCGTTGGCGCATAGAATATGTCGCTTTGATGATGCAACGACCTGCGTTGTAACAGATACGAGGGTGCATTGCAAAGTGTGACATCAGATTTAGGCGTTTGCTTCAAGTGGTCGCACCAATGGTGGTGTTATTTTTCAGAGCGATTGCACCTTTTCGTGTCTGGCTTGTTTAGTACGGACGCAATTTGCCGTTACTCTTTGGCTTGCTGCCCTCGTAAGACGATGGTTATTGATAACGTTCGTGGAGGCAGAGAGAAATCTTACGCAACAAGGGTTCTTTGCGTCTACTGTTCTGTACAACAAAAAAAAAGATTTCGGTGATTTTGTAGGCTTTCCGGTGCACAGTGCGACTCATTCTCACAAGAGACGCTAAGCAGATAACGATATGATATTGTGTTCCACTGCTATGACCACAGCAGCTTGCAACTCTGTGCAGATAAAAATCTTTTTCTAATTCTCTGCTGGTTATTATTCTTCTGGACTGTGAAAAATCTGACACATTTCTGTGTCGATACAACAGCCCCCAATGTGTGATAACTGGGGGCATTGTAGGTAAGTGCCCGTGCGTTTGTGACCTACCGCAGCATGCATAGGCATTTTACAGGTTGCCTCAGTGACTGCAAAACATGGTTCGAGAGGTTAGTACCTAATTTGTAGTGTGTTTTGCATCCTGTTCTACCCCACACATCTTAAATTTGGACTTTCGTGAAGCGAGGTTGTGAATCGCTCGACTTTTCAGATCTCAAAAGACGACATACTAAATTGACTATGAATAAGAGCAAGCACACAAGCACTTGTAAGCTACGGGATTAATAGACTCATCCGTAAAGATTTGTTGCCTGTCCGTTGAAACTTCATTTGGTAGCTCGCGCGGCTGCGTTTTTGTGCTGAATGTTTTTAAATTTGTATCATTTCTTAGCGAACCGAAGGCATTTGAAGCATTTCTATCTAGATGCCTATGTCTGGGCACTGGCGTGGCCATCTCATTGACTTGCTGTATATGGACCAAAATTGGCATAGGAGTGCATGATAAACACAATTCACTGGTAGTGACATGAATAATATGTGACATGCCTGCCACATATGTCGTGAAACCGTTTTCCCTCAGGCGATTGACAATTTACATCAACCCAGGAACAGCAAAAGTAGACAGACGTTGGAAACCTTATAAAACACATTGCGTGGATTATATAAGAGCAAGACGTACCTTTTCTCATACAGTCGAGCCCGCATATATAAAAGACCTATAACAAATAGTCCATATCAAACGGTTGTAAAATCCCCTTGATTATATTTTTGATGCATAAAATATTTTATGTATCGAATTACCTATATTTAGAACTTCCCCTTTTGATTGGATATATCCAGGTTCGACTGTAGTTGGCTATTTTACTGTAGCATACAAATGCTGAAAAACTCGCTACGGCCCTGGCCCCTGAGCCTCCAACTTGCAGTACAGATCCTTAATAAATGCATTACATTAACGGTTGCCTAACATCAGTTTTGATTATTGTGCTTCTGTTACGTCAATTGTGGTTGCAGTGCTGGCAGTCCACTTTAAAATGATGTAATTAACGTACATTACGTATGTACTCATGACTCTGCAAGCTATGGTCTAGCATTGCTCGTCCCCATAGGAATATGCCAGTGTAGTCAACGTGCCTGATAATAAGCTCCTGTTATATACACTACTACTCAAATTACTTAAACATGTAGATCCATCTCGTAAGACTTGGCTCAAAGCCAAAAAAAATGCGGCATAAGCAGCTACCTGCTCAATGCTTCGCATGAAATAGAACTCCCACAATGGCATCGACTGGAATTCTTTATCACGAGATTGGTTAAGCTGCTTCAAAGTAATGTGCCGCACAAGCATGCTGAATCACGTTTATTAGAAGCAAGTGTTCTGGCAAAGCATAAAAATTATGTATATGTTTAAAAGAAAACAGGTTGCTTCATACCAATTTGTTTTCTAACACACGTACTGTACTGTAAGACTGTGTATCAATGAACTTTGCTCGCGTGAAACTGCCGGTTCGTGACTGTTCTCTACCAGAACATATATCATTTTATTGCTGCATTTTGTGTGCCACATTGTCGTACCCATGGAGGAAAGAAAAAAATATAGGAGGGAGCACCGCCTAGCGTTCACAAGCAAACTTCCTCTGAAGCCGCTTATAACCTCCTTGTTATTCTTCGCATTCGTGTCTCATTTCCCATCATGCTCCTGTTTCATTTCCTTTTTTGGTGGGCTCATGAACAAAAAAATTGACGAGCACGCGCGCCTAGCCTCCACAAGCCGACCTCCTCGGACGCCGCACCACCATCGTTCTCCATACGCTGGTCTCAATTCCCAGCATGCTCCTGTTTATTAGGGGCGTAGCTTCTCTTAGTCTAACCTTGTCACGTCTCCGTTGTCCGGCGTATCTCCCGGCAGCCGGCAGTAAACGGCAGGGAATATACGGCTCTGAGCAGTATTTGTCCGGTGGTGGTGGTGTGCGGCGTGACCACCCTTACTGCGCATGCGCATACCCTCTCCACACACCTCCTCTCCACTCCCCCTCACCATTCCCCATGTCCTCTACCCCTTTCACTCACCCTCTCCCCTCCCACTCTCCCCTTCCCCTCTCCCATAACCAGTCTTAAAAACGGAGGGGGCGTGCACACATGAAGGCTCCCTAAAGACAATGCGCTGCGACAGTACGTGATATGTATCGCCCTCTCCTACGCTTCCCCCTCTTTCTCCTCTCCTACGGTCCTCCCCCCTATCTTGCCTCGCGGCGCCGACGCAGGCAGCGTCGCGACAGCGTATTGATTGAAAAAGCGGACCGCTCGCGCTGCACAACCGTTCACTGCTTTTGACCTCCAAGGTAGTGCGTGTGTGCGATTTCTCCTGTGCGTGATTAAACAATGAAAATTCACGTACATGTAAAATTAAAGTGAGCTGCAAGTCGTCATAACTCTTATCGAACCTTTAGTATAAACGCGCCCGATCTCACGTCGGTGATGATGTACTGGGCAGAATTCACGGAAGATTCACGGTTTACCGATGAACCTCCGCAGCCTCGCCTGGCCTCGCCCACTCATCATAATTCACTCCGTGGATATGCTGTGATTTTTTTTATGGCTGGGCTTCAAAATTTTCACGTGACGCTCCCTCCTGTTTTTTGTTGTTCTTTTCTTTTTCCTCCATGGTGATAGCCATGGATATGCAGTGTTGGCTTGTTCTCTGCTGTGCACCCCTCCCCGTCAGTTGGCGAGAGCCGCGAGCCGGCGGGCGCACGTGCCTCGAGACTTCAACTTTTGTCACGTGACTCATCCCGCTGCCTGTCGTGCGGAGGCGCCGGCGGGCGGGACACTGCCATGGTATGGTGGCTAGATATAGCCATGGCGTGCTTTCCGTGGTAGTTGCTGCTATAACTCAACAAGCTTGGTATATAACCACATTCAACAACGGCATTTTAGGGGCGAAGCACCTTAAGGTCTCGGCGTGCATCGTCGTATGCTGTCGGGACACTCCATTTGCTTGAGCACAAGATAGGGCGCCACCGCCTCAGCGCTCGCCGTGTGGCGAGAGAGAGAACGGCGCGCGTTGACTACGGAAACGCTCTTTCTGCGATGAACGCTGAACTACCAGCTCGAAAGAAACCAGAGTGCGCCCTCGCCCGCGAGAGACAACGCCGGCGCAGGCAGCGTCTGCTAGCGAGTTTCTTGACTAAAAAAAACCGACTGCTCGCGCTGCACAACCATTCACCGGTCACCCGGTATCTTGACCTGCAATGTAGTACCGGTGGGAGATTTCTCTTGCGCGTAGTTTAACAACAAAGATTCGCGGCGTGCACATTAACTAAAAGCGGACTGCGGGTCTCTGTGTATAATGTTTCGTCCGTCTCATTGCCCATTAGTACTGATTTTGCTGTGGGAAACACCGGCGCACACTGCATGCTTCGCCCCTCCGCAGGATTCGCGTTAGTGGAGCTGAAACACCGTTCCCTACATGCTTCGCCCCCCCCCCCCCCCCCCCTCCAATTTTTTTTTAATTTGTTTGGACCATAACTAGCGTATGTAGTGCGGTCTTTTACGAATTGTTAGCGACCAGAGACCGCACTTTAAACTTTCGTCTGAGTGCCCAGATATTCACGTTTCATTCCCGGATGTCTCGTCTGAGTGCCCAGATAACGGCGCTGGCTCGAAAGCATGAAACTCTTTTATGCTTAATAAGATATTTCGGTTACAATCCATGCTGTGAAGGTAATTGGCCAGCAAGCCGTGGTCATGAAAGACCAGAGAAGCTATTTCACGTCTAAAAAACGTCTTGAGCCGCTAACTGAAAGGGCTAATAGATGTGTTAGTCAAGACATTCTGTAGCCATAGACGGCCGTCCGACCGTCGGATAGCCGTGCTAATGTGACGCTAAAAGTTGTCTAAAAAAACGTCTTGACAAGATCAAGCTAAGACGTTTTTGTGCTGTGACAGCTCTAGAAATAAAAAAAAACAACCTATTATAACTATTTTCAGCATGTTTGGTCGGAAGCCTGACGGCTACCATAATAATTTAGATAATACTGGGACTGAAAAGAGCTCCCGCGGGAGCTCTTTCCTGTTTTTCTTCCATTTCCTATGCCAGCCGTCGTGCAGGTGACCATCAAGCAACATCACTCACATACCTGTTCATCTAGCCATGTCCTTACTGTGGCATTTATAAATTTTCGACGTGCACAAAACTACTTTAACATACCACACATAAGCACACATCGGTTTACTACTGAACAAATAAATCTTATCATGCGCAGAGGATGAACACACTTCACAAATGACAGAGTATGGCGCAGAAATAATCATGCTTATCAGAAGCAATAAATTATCCCATGATCTTTTAAAAGCGGCTTTATAATGAATAAAGCGCAACCGAATGTGGCACAAAATACGACAGAAGGTGACCGCACAAGGTAAAGGTGAGTGCCGCGCAGCAGCATAAATTCAAGTACTGCCATGCACGTCCCGTCAAAGAAACTGCACTGGCCCCCACACTATAGCTGGCGCGGTCTGAGGCCCAATGTCCTAGAACGGCGGAACCAGCGGTACACTCTACCAGCGGAGTCGACATGTTTTTCACAATGTCTCACAGATGGAGATGGCAGCACATTATCTGATGTTTGCTGTTTGCTTGATATGTTTTCCACTAGATGGACATAGTTGTCCATTTTTGGAGCTGTTTGTAAGTTTGTGTGTGTGTGTGTGTTTTTAGCGGCGATGGGCGCGCGAAAATCGCACTGAAACAGTTGATGCAGTTAAGCGTCGCCTTGTGCGATTGTGCGTTTCTGCCATGCAATATTAAATGCTTAAGGAGACTCTTTCCACTACATGGCATTTATGTAGTGTTTTTTTTTTTTTTACCGAAGCAGTTGCAAGTAACATCGTGGCTTTGTGGTAGGACACCTGCTTGCCACGCAAACGACCCGGCTTCGATCCTCAATGGGACCGAAGATTTTGGTTGTTTATTTTACTTGCATGTTTCTCGATTTTTCGGCCACGGACGACTTTTCGCTCACAACCAACGACACCGACACCGGAATTTCTGCAAAACGAGCTCTCTAACGCTATCGCGTTAATATCTATCCAGAAAGGGAGGTCAGGAGAGACTTATGCGTGCAATGGCATCTTGGAATGATACACATGCTGGCGGGATGCCCTGTGACTATCACCAACCCTGAATAAAAATGGCTTTACTGGAAGAAACCGTTCAAGACCAGCTACGGGTTGTCCATAGAGCCCACGAAGTCGCTGAAGGGCTAGGCCAGCAAGAAGTTCTTCGAAGATGCCGGTGCCATCGTGGACGCGGCCCGCTTCGGCAGGGGCGTAGCCAAGGGGGGGGGGGGGGGGGGGATTGGGGGGGTTCAAACCCCCCCGAAATTTTTCAGTTTTGCTTGCATATATAGGCACGCACACATACAAACGCACGCACGAACATAGATAAAGTATGGTTGAACCCCCCCGAAAAAAATTTCTGGCTACGCCCCTGCGCTTCGGCCTGAAAGAGTCAAGCCTCAGGACTTCTGTAAACAAAAGTTCACACACACACGTCACTTCCAACCAGTCTACCTTGCCGCTAGCCTTTCATGCTTACACGTACTCTCGATTACGGGAGAACCGGCCCATTTTTTCTTCTCATTTCCATTTACATCCTATGCGTTCATTCAGCTTTAGCCTTTTGCCTGCTTAATGATGAACACTTGTTAAGAAACTTAATTACTCTCGTATTCACACAGCAAGCAATTTATCTAGGCTGGTCTTCTTATTTCACCACTCGAAAGCTTTACATGCCTCATGAGTGGAAAAGTCCGGCGACCGTCGCCAAGCCAAGCCGTCGCCCCCTTTCGTCAAGCATTACGTTTTGCTCCTAAATTTCGGCAGTTTTTTTACTAAGCCTTGTTTTGTTGTTTCTTTGTTCTTCAGGTAAGCCACGTGGATCCCTCGCGACGATATGCTCATTCACGGCCGCGCTTAAACGCTACAGTAGCGTTCCATTGCGGCCGTGACCCGTTCCACTCGCCCAAAACGCGTATTACTATAAAGGCTGCGCTGGAACGCAAGCAGCTTTGCGAGCGCGACCGCTGATATGACATACACGGCGCGCGCTGTTAGCGTTCCACCGCGCCGCAACTCTCGTAATGCCGTGTGCGAGAGCGCCACACCCACGGAGTAAGATATCCGTTATCGATCTCGGGACCGAAAGAGAGTAGTATTTTAGAACTGTTATTGCATGTCCTACACTATATCACATTACCTGGGGCCACTCAAAGCATCCCCTCACCTGACACACGCAGAAATGACACCAACACACGTTAGAGCAGTGAGAGGCGCGACTGCCCAGCTCTGACCTGGCCGACTAGCAAGCGCTGATCTACCAGATTCAACGGGCGGCTAAGGCCAGTGGGGCCCTCGATTACGGCTCCTTCCATTCGAGTGACATGCTTCATTAAAGTTTTTCTATTCTGTTCTGCATGTGATAGAAAACTTCCTTTTCTTTGACTCGTTATTTTTTTTTCTTGATGTAGAATATGTGACTTCCTCTTCCTTTTCTGGTATTTTCCTTTCATTGATACCATATGTATGATAATTGTCTCCGATTATATTGTTGTCATTCTTAGACTCGCTTATACGTATGTAGCTAAAAGATACCAATTAACATCACTTTCTCCATTATTCTCTCGGCCGCATATGTCCAGTGATTTGCGTGACAGTCTGCGGTCATCATCATTCCTTGCTACGGCACTATAGTTCGACGTAGTCGTTCTATGCGCGTGCAGTCACGTGTTCCGTGCACGTGCGCGTCCTTCGAGAAGAAGCGCACCTCCGGCCTACCGGGCTGCGAATTTCACGAAACGATATAGGCTGTGGTGCACACGCACGCGTCTACGAGCAACCAAACTGATTCCGCGTCATGCCCAAGAGCTACTGCGTCGTTGCGCGGTGTCCATCTAGGGAAGTGTCGGACGTCGCGTACCACAAGTTTCCCGTCGACAGCCACCAGCGGCAGCAATGGATCGACTTCGTTCGGTCGTCGGGACGCGGGCTCACGTGGACTCCGCGCGTATCGAGCCGCGTTTGCTCGCGTCACTTCGCGTCGTCCTGCTACCGACATGATCCGGTGCGGCTGGCCCAGCTCGGTTTCTCGGCGAAGGGTCTACTCCTCGTACCGGGAGCACTGCCGACCGTCTACCTCGGTGCGGACCCCCGCCCGGCATGGGCCGCTGCCTCCGCCGCAGAACCTTCGCTCGCCAAGCGTCCACGACACGAGGTTTGTGCGTCGCTGTGCGCTCACTGCAGTCACGTGCTCGGGCGTTTGCGTACTTCAGACAAAAGGGGTACCAAAGCGTGCGTACGTATACATAATAGGCAGCTTTAGAATAGGGTACGCAGCGATAGCGTTCGTTGGGTACGACATATTAGAGAGTTTTAGTGCCGGGGCCCCAAAGCGGCTTGCGTACGTAAGCCCTTGCGTTCCTTTGTATTCTCCGTGGATGTGGCTGGGAGTACAAAGGAACGCGTGAGCGTGCGTACGCGGGCCGCTTGGGGTCCCCGGCACTAAAACTCTCAATTTTTTCGTCGCTTAACGTGGGTACCCAAGAGGATAGCCTAGGACGCATGCGCGGTGGCGACAAACGCGAACGCAAAGCTTTGCGGAGACGTTGGGTAGAAATACGCTGTTTCCGTAACTTAACGTTGGTACCCAAGAGGACAGCGTATGACGCATGCCCAGTGATAGCAAACGCAAAGGATAGCGTGCGCAAAGCTTCGGTATAACCTAATCAAAATCTTGCTGAAGGCCTTTACTATTTTAGAGAAACGCATTTTTATTACTTATTTTCGGTAATACAGCCCCTTCATCAGAACTTCGGTCTTCCCCAATTCGGGCGGCCCCATTTTCCCGATTGGGGAAGGGCTCGTCAATTTTTTTACGCTCAGTTTACGCTTTCGCGGCATACACTTTAAACAGATTTTAGGTATGTTCTAGGTGATATTCGACGCTAATATTTTGTAGATGTTGTATGTGTGTGTTCACACCAATCTATCTCATAAGTTATCTCGCCTTCCGAAATTTTTTGTGTTGATATTCTATAAGATCGTCGTTCTACGTCACGGTTGGCGAGCTTGCGGGGAAATTTCAAACGTATCCGGAGTTACCTGTCTTTATTTTTTTTTCGGCCTTTATGCGTTATTAAGTTATCATTTAGCTTATCAAGCTAAATAAAATAATGTGACCTAACAATTATTTTTCGCTCAATGTTACTAAAATACTATCACATTTGATGGTCGCAGCATATAAATACTTGACTGTCACAAAACTCTTGGTGTGAAGTTGTTTGCTCAGCTGTCCCGAGATATGCATGTAAATTACTTCTGTAAGATGGCTTCTTCCGTGAGAGGGGCCCTCTCAGTATGTCGCAATCTACGTCCTACAGGCACCGAAGTGCAGATTTACAATGATTATTTAACGCATTTATGTTTTGCGCTTTAGTATGGTGTATAACAACAAAAAATAACATGCATGCAGTGCGTTCTTACGTTACAAAAGCAGATAATTCGCTATGTTGGAAATATAAGTTATGTTTAAGCACCAGGGAACGACATTATTCAAATTGACAATCTGTACACTTTTCGCTTGTTACGTATACTGCACAATAGTCTTCCGAATTTCTCAGGAACTGCATGAAACAATTAGCATCCTTAGAGAGGCGTCGCATCATTGTCAATAGAAGAAATCCTGAGATATGGTCAAGTCCATATTTCAATACGCACTATAAACATCAGTGATAAACATCAGTCATTAGTAGAAAATACAAAATATAGAAAATTTTGGCAGGAAAGAACTCCTCTCGCACTTTCTTGTATGTATCACGGTGGTCTAGTGGTTATGGCGCTCGACTGCTGACCCGAAGGTCGCGGGATCGAATCCCGGCCGCGGCGGCTGCATTTTCGATGGAGGCGGAAATGTTTGAGGCCCGCGTGTACTTAGATTTAGGTGCACGTTAAAGAACCCCAGGTGGTCGAAATTTCTGGAGCCCTCCACTACGGCGTCTCTCATAATCATATCGTGGTTTTGGGACGTTAAACCCCAGATATTATTATTATTATTATTATATTATCAGTAATGTATCAGATGTGATTATTATTGTGCGCCTTATGTATCGTTATGAGTGTATACTGTGCAACCTATTTTGTTTTCTTACCAATTGTTAATGTGCTAGACTTTAATTTCATGCTGCGTAATATAGCTGGTGCATGTTAGATTGTTTTGTATAGCATTGTATGTATGTTTTGTAAGCACCGCTGTGTAATGTCGTACAAAGCTCATTGTGTTCAAACTTTTTTTAAATTTAGGTAACTCACTGCGATGGAAATAATTTCCGTCTGTCCGTGATTTTTTTTTATTTTTAACAGCAGTTATCCGCGTACATTTCCAGTTAATTGCTGAAATTACATGCGAACAGATTTCTTGCTGTATTACTGCTTTACCTGGTCTATGGCTCGCGTCAGGCAACATATGTAGGTGACTGAGCCTATGACCATATCAAGCACGTGTAGGTAATAGAGAATAAGATTGACTTTAGTTTATTTGTGTGTGCGCAATTGTTCTGTGCTGGTAAATAGAAATTCTCTAATATGCTGACCAACTTACTTTTTATTTGCGAATCACGTCTTTCAAAGATTACAACGCCGACCATTTCTTTGACAAACAGGCTGCCGGGCTGGCTGGTACTGCATATAATTATAGGTCTAACATAAACAGATACGAGGAGCGCCGTATGCTCGTGATATGTTTTCATTGAATTATTTCTTTGCCTTTTCAACGCAGCGCCGTTCAGACATGAGACGTGCGCCCGCTGTCTCGGTGGTTAACCGCGAGGTCAAAATGATCAGCAGGACGACGACGACAGGTACTATGCAGCACTCACGTGCCGCGAGCGAAAACTGGCGGAAAATACGCAGTAACTACCGTATTTACACGATTGTAAGTTGACTCGAGTGTAAGTCGACCCCCTAAAATCGCACGGCAAAAAAAAAAGCGCGAGCGCATTTCTCAAAGAAAATTTATTTACGATGTCGCTGAAAAAAACTCCGGTATGCAAAGATGGCTTCACGGCATTGCTTCAAAACCGTGCAGAGAAGCTAGTATCGCGACAATACGCGGGAATCATTTTTAGAAAACTTTCCGCGAATCGTTGCCGCGGGTGCCGGTTGTACACGAGTAAATACGGTATGTGTTATTTACTCGTAACGTAAACATAATGTCGTAACCATGGCACAGCGTGCCTCGTTTCTCATTGGCTTCGGTTGTAAGTCGACTTTACAACCGATTCTCGGTTTCGATTGTAACTTAGAAGAACAGACTGTTGGGCGAGTTGGTAATGCATTCTGTAAAAACTGCGCGAAAAACGTGGACAAAGGGTTGGACAAAGGTTGTGTCGTCCGTTTCTCCCTTTGACCACGTTTTTCGCGCAGTTTTTACAGCATTCGATTGTAAGTCGACCTCCCCCTCCCCAACTTCGGCATTCAAATTGAAGATAAAAGGGTTCGACCTACAATCGTGTAAATACGATGTACAGGCCGAGGGATATCGTGGTTGTTATATGTTTTTATAATTTTGCCAGTTCCCACCGACCCCGCAACGCAGAAAGTTGCATGACTGCTCCTCACTGGCGTGGCAAGGTGGTGGTGGTGGTGGGGGGGGGGGGGGGGTTCAAACCTCCAAACCCAACATTTTTCGATTTTGCATGTGTATGTGTACACGCACACATACAAACGCACGCAAGAACATACACAAAGGGTGGTTGAATGCCCCCCCCCCCCCCCCCGAAAATATTTTTGGCTGGAACCCTGCTGCCCCTCGTTGCTAATTACTAAAGCTACAAATTCTGATCTATACTTTTGAAATAATGGGACAAACACACGTGTATATATGAGTGTGTGTGTATGTGTGGATTTGGGCTTGTTTTTTTTGCCGAGTCACTTGTAGAATTTTCCGGTCGCTTGTCGCGTTTCTTTGGACTTATTTGTAATTTTCCAGCAAATATAGTTATTTTAGTGGTCAGCACGTTCACCAATAGCGCGTTTGTCGATGACTGAGTAGTTTAGTGTTGTCAAACACACGTTGGCGGAATCAACAAGTAAAGTTAATCATGCACCGGCAAACGTACTTTCAACCGAATAGAGATCTGCCCTGGAGACAATGTTAAAAGGTATGTGCTTTTGTTCTTGGTTACGCATATATTTCCGGTGTACAAATTAGTGATTTTTTCAACTCCGGGCCCTTCGCATTTGAGTGACATTTTTTAATTAGAATTAAGAATAGTTCGAGAATGGGAAACAGTTATTATATTACCGCTTCTTTTGTGCTTCTTCGCGAAAGTCGCGCCGCTTTTTTTTCCGGGGTTGGGAGTGGGGCGGGGGCCTTCTTTTGTGATGATTATTTGCTCGGTAGCATCTGGAAACTACGGTGTAAGCCGACCATCTGAACCGGAGAGACATCTTTATGCAATGCTAGTGTTGCATGTACGCAGCGGCCAAAGGTAGTGCAGTCGCTCCCGGCCCTGAACTTTTCCTGGCCCCTAGCTTGCTCCGTTGCTCCCCTAGAATGTTAGAATGTCGGGTACGACTGTGGAAGTCCTCCACGTCCTCCTCAAAGGCGGATGCGCACAAGCCTGCCCCAATGGGCGAACACAACTGACGATATCCTAGGTGGCCTCGAGATCGAGCAGAGTCGCCGCCTGGCGGCTACTGGCTGAACCACGCCTAGTGTGGATTGCTCCCTGCGTCGTCTGCTAGCCACGTTGCGTGTGCATGGGCGCGTACGTGATGCGCGTCCTCAAAGGGCGGTTTGTTCCGCTGTGTTAGCGCAATTTTAACTGCTTGTACGTATGCCTAACACAATGTAGAGAAGGAAGCATTTGACCTTGTTGGCTGTATATAATGTATAATAAGATCAGTGAGTGCACTTGTTGAGAGTGCTGTGTGTTGTCGTCGTACCCTCCTGTTCACCAGAATTATTTCGGTGTGGGTGGCACTTCGTGGCTCCAGCACATCTCAAAGTGCACTTGACGTTGTCCTAAACATAAGGAGTATTAAATATTGTTGGAATGCAGCGTTTCAGCGACCTGGTGGAAAGCAGAAACAACAATTGCAGAAATAATGCACTTTCGCGTTGTTGTTAGATGTATAACTGCGGGACTGTCGTTTATCAGTTATGAGACGAGCTTTAGTTGGCTTAATGTGTCCTTTTATAGTACGGCCCTGGTACCACTACAGAGAAATATTGCTGTCAAGTGAAATCTGACACTACGGTACTTAAATCGTCCTCTAAAAAGAGCAAAAAGTAGATGACACCGAAGTGATAACACTGAGTTGCCGTGCGCAATGTTAACTTGAGACGAAATTTATACAAAAACACCCGTGTGTTTAGATTTAGCTACACGTTAAAGAACCCAGATGGTGAAAATTAATCCAGACGGCGTGCCTTACATTTGTGCTTAGTAATTTCGCACGAAACCTCTTTTTTTTTACGCTATCATGAGCGTTTGTTTGGTGTTCTTATAGATTGACGCAAGGCAGTGGATATTCATCGCTTGAAAAAAAAAACATACTTTTGTCCCATAAAATAACCGGACATTTGTTGCATCACTCTCATGCAGGTAAGCAATCTGCTGCCACGCCTAGGTCATGTGGGGAGGGCCTCTCTGGACACCCTATGTTGTAGCCAATTACAGTTAGCTATCTCCATGGGCGTCCGGAGGGGGGTACAAAGGGGGGGAGGGGGTTGCCAGTATACCCTCGCCCCTCCCCATGGAATCTCGGATAACATTTTTCTACACAGTCGCAATAAGCTACGCGGCTTGATTAGCATACTCAGGTCTCGCATATTCGTGAGAAACGCATTTTAGGATTGCGAGCAACCTTTTCAACCTTACGCACTGACAATAATCTTGCCGGTCATTTCATGGCAGTGAAAGAAAGGCTGGCTTTTCTGGACGCCCGGATCCCGCAGATCCACTCCCCTGCAAAAAGTTCTGTGGCCGGACGCCCTTGGTTCTCTCAAGGGTGCCCCCCCCCCCCCAGTGGCGCAGCCGGCGGGGGGGGGGGGGGGGCACTTCGAGCCCGTGCCCTTCCCCCCTCCGAATTTTTTTTTGCTATGTCATAAAGCCCAAAGTGACACTTGCAATGACCACATCTGCCTGCCCGGCCCCCACCTCAAATCAACGAGGTGCCCCACCCCCATCCCGAAAAAAATTTCTGCCTACGCCCCCTCTCCTTCTCCTTAAATCCAGTGGAAAAACTCCTGGCACTGCCCACATGGTACTATACACCGAAGGAGTTCGTAAATAGCACGTACACCATGGGCGTAGCCAGAAATTTTTTTCGGGGGGGGGGGGGGGGGTTCAGCCATACTTGTTCGTGCGTGCGTTTGTATGTGTGCATGCTTATATACGCAAGCAAAACTGAAAAATTTCGGGGGAGGGGGGTTGAACCCCCCCCCCCCCCCCTTGGCTACGCCCCTGACGTACACAGTTTACTCTAAGGCATTTAATGCTTCTCTTCCATCCGCATTCCCTGCAGAGTTCTACTGCAAAGAGGCGAACACACGCGCTGGCGTCTCGCACAAGTTTTGTATCTGGAACAGCCGCGAAAGCGCGCGCTGCTAATTGTGACCGCTCGCTTGATTTCATGCAGACAAACTGAAGGTTGACGCAGCGACGCAGTGCGCAGTCTCCATGACGACCAAGGCCACCATGGCGAGTCTGGTAAAGAGCACGAACACGCGCACAGTGTGCTTGCAAACAGGACGCATCACAGAGGAAGTGGGTGCGTATACGTCTGTAATTTCTCGCATATAACCCACCTCTGCATATTAGCCGCAATACTTTAACTCTACAAAAAGAAAAAAAAAATAAACATGCATACAACGAAGCAAGGTGTGGGAGCGGGCTATAGGTCCATAATGTTAAAGCTTCAGTGCAAAAAATGCGCAGGTAGACAAAGAATTAAACGACGAGGACAGGCGCCGACAGTGCAAACTGTCATTTATTAAGGCAACACACAAATATATGCCTGACACACGTGATCACGCCATCTCTGTGTAAGCTTGGGGGCGATAAAACAAACTAAAACCAAAAAGCAGCAAAACTATACGTAACACTACGTGCAGGTGAATTTAAGTAAGCTGGTCTCTTGCGATAGATGGCTTGCTGACGCAACTTCCATTAGGGTGTGTCCAGATGAGATCGAACACGAGGTCCCGGTCACCATTCCCGATTTTGATCAAATTTACTGTAGGCCTAGGCATTACACCCGGAACAATGGTTTCGCGGTTAGTTTTGCTAAAAAAAATTTCGTTCGCCTGAAAAAAAAATATACAAATTTTGGCCATAAAAAACACTTTTCCGCCAATTTCGCGATTTCTTTGAGCGCATCTAGGAAAAAAACGGTGCACTTCTTCGCCGCTATATTTATTCCCCTTAAAGAACAAGTGAAATACAATCTTATGAGTCCTTTATTTCCCTTGCTTGTCGAAGCACTTTTGAGGAAAAAAATCACAAACTTGGCAAATCGCACAAAATACCTTTAATTCGGAAATTTATTGCTGCATGCAAGTTAAAGTGAGGATAATAAAACTCGGTACATATTAACTTTGATACTTTCGCTCTCTTTTAAAATAATTTTCATGGTTTTATCGCGTTCTGTTTCACTCGATAAGTGGGCTGAAACGTGATTTACCAAAAACGCCGAACTTTGAAAATGATTTTCTCAAAAAGGCCATTTTTAGTTTTTTTTAAATCCCTCTGATTCAAGTCAAGGACGACATCTACAATTCTGCAGAAAAAAACGTTGTATTATTTTCGTTGCTAACAAGTTATAGTGCGTCGAATGTGACCATGCCAGCCTAGCGGCCGCATCGTTCGTTCTGTGCTGAAACTCTGATATAAGTTGCTAAAAATACTTGTACATGACATAATCACAAATCAGCAGCTCCATGCCAACAAATGCGCAGCCAGGTGTCATGGTTCAGCAAGCTATATCTTGCGATCAGCCGCTTGACAAACCAGCAGCAGCGGCCGTTCCATGCTGCGGGCGCTCACATTACGAACATGGGTGCCGCTTCCACTGCGGATGAGGAGGAGCTCCGCTTGCGCGCCGAACTACGCTCAGAGGACAAACGAGGGAAGGAATGCATCCCTGTGAAAATTAAAGGCTGTTAAGTGCTAACAAATGTCATAGTATGCAACGAAAACTCTGCCGGCAATTTCCCAGTGAGCACCTCCATTAGTGCGCTCATGTGTTGCTTTCTCTCTTCCGATGGCCTAAAGATAATTAGGTTTATTCTATGAGCAACATATGACACAAAAGAAAGCCATTGACATCTAAAGAATACTGTCATACGTGCTTCCGATGGTCGAACAACTCAAACTGCAGTTGTTCATCTCGTGCCAGAACACTTGTCAGCCGGCTGTGAAAAGAAGTCTGTCCAAGTCCTTTGCTTCATTAAAGAACCGCTTTTACAATACTGTATTGTTGTGCATCCGCAGATAGAATATTCAACGCAAGTCGAGCGTTTACACGATATTTTGCGGCTTCGGGCAAAACAGCAGGGAAAAAATGCATGCTGTATTGAAAGCGCTCACTGGGAAATTGCAGACAGAGTTTTCGTTGCATATTATGACATTTGTTGGCACTTAACGGCCTTCAACTTTCACAGTGATGCATTCCTTCTCTCGTTTGTCCTCTGAGCGTAGCTTGGCGCAAGCGGGGCTCATCCGCAGTCGAAGGGGCACCCATGTAATGTGAGTGTCCGCAGCGTCGAGCGGCCGCTGCTGCTGGTTTGTCAAGCGGCTGATCGCCAGACAAAGCTTGCTGAACCATGACACCTGGCTGCGCATTTGTTGGCGTGGAGCTGCTAATTTGTGATCATGTCACGCACAAGTATTTTTAGCAAATTATATCAGAGTTTCAGCACGGCACGAACGACGCGGCCGCTAGGCTGGCATGGTCACATTCGACGCACTATAACTTGTTAGCAACCAAAATAATGCAATGTTTTTTTTTTTTCTGCAGAACGGTAGACGACGTCCTTGACTTCAATCAGGGGGATTTTAAAAAAAAAATTAGAAATGGCCTTTTTGAGAAAACTAAAGTTGGGCGTTTTTGGTAAATCACTTACGTTTCAGCGACTTATCGAGTAAAACGGAGCGCGGTAAAACCACGCAAATTAATTTAAAAGAGAGCGAAAGTATCAAAGTTCATATGTACCGATTTTTATTATCCTCACTTTAACTTGCTTGCAGCAATAAATTCCCGAAATACAGGTATTTTGTGCGATTTGCCAGGTTTGGGATTTTTTTCTTCAAAAGTGCTTCGACAAGCAAGGGAAATAAAAGACTCATAAGATTGCATTTCACTTGTTCTTTAAGGGGGATAAATATTGTGACGAAGAAGTGCACCGTTTTTTTTCTCTAGGTGCGCTCAAAATTTAGAAATCGCGAAATTGGCGGAAAAGTGTTTTTTGCTGCCAAAATTTGTATATTTTTTTTCAGGTGAACAAAATTTTTTTTCGCAAAACTAACTGCGAAACCATTGTTCTGGGTGTAATGCCTAGACCTGCAGTAAATTTCATCAAAATCGGGAATGGTAACCGGGACCTCGTGTTTATCTTATCTGGACACACCCATTAGCTATTTAATAAATGATAGTTGGAAGTCAGCGCTTGTCCTCGTCGTTTTCTTTGTCTGCCGTGCATTTTCTGCGCTGAAGCTTTAACATTGTGCATATAACCCCCACATATGACCCACACACCCACTTTTTCAGCGCTTTTTCGTTTTTTGGCGCTGGTTATATGCGAGAAAATACGTATTTTCACTGTCAGATACGTACAAACAAAAAAATAAAATGCATACAAGCGTTTACGTTGTGGTGCGTATCAAGGTAACTATGGTGAATCGAAGATGGTGCTCTTACGGTGTCGAAACAGACTTGTGAATGGTATACACAGGCGCCCTGTGTGTGTGCCTCTCTGTCTTGTCCGTCGTCGTCTTCGCGCCTTCTACATTCGATCATAGTATACAAACACTCGCACCTCCCAGGCTTGTCTTACGAGGACTCGAAATTCAGAGCCCTAGCTTTTACTACTGTGAAGATGGAAAGCCATCGGCTGCGGCTTAATTCTCGTCGTTTTCGCGCCCATTCGCGCGTCTGTGCGTATCGGTTCTCCTTCAGTTCCCGCTCTTCTTCCTCCGAGCGTGCGACACGCGTCCGTCCCATAGCGAAGTCCAAATGGCAACTGCTGATATCAGCGCTAGCGCGATCTCTATGTCACGAAACAAAGGGGCGTAGCCGCCGCCGAGTATCGCGACGCTCTTGCAAAAGAAGCATCTGTGGTGGCGAGGGGAACCTGTGACGAAGGGGCGATGCGTGAGGGGCGCCGAAAATTGTTCTACGTGTCTTTTTGTCTAAGGACGCAATATCTGCCAGTACAGCTTGGCTCTAAACAAAACAACCCGCCGCTGGTATACGTACAAAGCCCACAACATTCGCAGCCTAGCGCTTTGAGGTCACAACACACTTGCATTCCTGTATCTGCTTGAAATCTAAACGTTCCTGACAGTACATAATGTAGTAACTGGTGCCATGTACGACGCAGTAGCTGGAAGGGTATTGCTTACGGAATCAAACGCAACATCAAAACTTTTAAGTACAACTGGTATGTACTGTTGCTCGATATAACCATATATGTAATGTGGTTGCGCATCTGGCCACTGAAGGTTGTCCGTATAGGGTAATAAATAAGTGTACGAGCTAACATCACGCTGATGGGACACCGATTGAGCATATTGGGGACGAAGGTATTATTTAGCCCTAAATTGAAGCATTTCGTTCTATGACCATTGCACATAAAGCTGTTAACCATAATTAATTGCTCCTATGAGAACACCTAATATTAATTGCTGGGGTTTAACATCCCAAAACCACGATTTTGCCTAGTGGAGGGCTCCGGAAATTTTTACCATCTGGTGTTCTTTAACGAGCACCTAAAGATATAAGTACACGGGTCTCAAGTATTTTAGCCTCCATCGAAAACCTATGAAAGCACCTGTGCCAAAGAATACGGATTAATATACCTTAGAGGCTCGAAACGCTCGAACGATGGAGGAGTCATGGGAGGCTCGGTATAGTAAAATGCTCAGAATTTTTTTACTGTCTGATAGGCATGTGCGAATACTCGAGCACTTCGAATGTTCGAATGAATATTACACCGTGACACGAATTTAAATTATTCAAAATTTCGAAGTATTCAAAATGAGCAAATATATAGGCCGCATGCAACCCCCTGTAAAGGTGGTTTCACTGCAGCGTAGGAGGGCTATGCCGTGAAAACAACTATTCAAAAAAAAAAAAAATCCGCCCTGCCACGAAGCCTCAGCTCAAGGTTAAATGAACATATACCCTCACTTCGATTAATAATATTTCAAGTTTAAAGGCTTATTATACAGGCTTATATGTGCCAAGTGTAGTAAATTTCAACACGTTACATATATTTACCGGTTATCACTATAGTACCCTACTGAGATTCAGATCCTGCTACTATTCAAAATTTCTTCTACCTCACTACGAACCAAGGAAGTGACATTCGCACATCCTTGTTCCAATATTTAAAAATATTGTGCCGGTTAGTTGGGTCATGACAAATATGCTCATTCTTCTTTATATGTAGGGACGGCCGAATAGTAAATTTGAGGTTCGAAGCGAATCCGAAGCGAATAGTGATTTGGTCGAATAATTTCGAATCGAATAGTTCGAACAGTATATAGCGCATATTAAGAAAAATGAGCATTTTCGTCATGACCCTTGTTGAATTTCCCGCGTTCAGCTTGCTGGAAGAAGAAGACGAGCTTTGGCCCAGCGGACGCGTGAGCGCGTTCGACCAGGAACGAAGGAGCCATCTTGACGTTCTGGGCTCATGCGGACGCTAATAAACGTCTGTTTGAGCTTGTAAGTCCGCGTCGGCTGGTTTTTGTGCCACATATTTTACATTTGGTGCCGTTGAACCCGGGAGGCGACAGCCGGGAGCTACCGTCAAGGAACATCGCTGGTGGCTACCGACTGGAACAACAGCCGCGAACTACGGAGGCCAACAGATCAGCTGATCGCCATGAACAGGCTCAAGACGAAGAGGACCACGCGAAGGGCCCAGAACACCAAGCTTATACTAGAGGCAAGTGCGCTACTTGAGAATGATGACGCGACAGTGCGACAGATTGACTCGATTTACGAGAGGCTCAAGAGCAACAACGAGGAGCTGAAGAAGATTAATGATGAGATGGAGAGCCACATAAGTGACGAGACATTTGAGGCGGAGTACGCTACCGTGATTGAACATGAGGGCAATGCGACCCGCATCTTAGCCGAGCTCCAGAGCAAACGACGCAAGCATAGCGAAACATCTGCAGTGTCGCCGCCCACCGAAGTTCGCGACGTGCCAGCGGCTATGGGACCTTCTCAAAGGCCAGGAGCCAAGTTACCGAAGCTGACGATTAACCCTTTCGCTGGTGACTTGTGCAAGTGGAACGAGTTCTGGGAGCAATTCGATCAGGTCATCAACCAGAACGGCAATCTTTCAACTAGCGACAAATTTAACTACCTGAGGCTGTTCTTGAAAGGAGACGCAGCGGCAGCTATAGCGGGGCTTCCTACCACCGAAGCATGCTACGAAGACGCGTTAGACATCCTGAAAAGACGTTTCGGCGACAAAAAGCGCTTGGAGCAGGAGTATTTCTCAAGACTTCGAAGGCTTACTCCTGTGCGTTCTTCCAACGAAGTGTCCAAACTCCGCAAGTTATATGACCATGTGCTGATTAACACGCGGGGACTGGAGGCGCTTGGCATCAGCAAGTCGTCCTTTTCATCGATGCTGTGCGACATTCTGCTGAGGGCATTGCCACGTGACATATCGTCGTGGCATATCATCGATCCTGCGCGACACAACCTGAAAGCTCCAACAACGTTCAGCATGACACGGAACTAGAGCGTCTTCTTCACTTCGTCTCTATTGAACTGGAGAGCCTCGAAAGGAGTGACTTTGGGGAACAAAAAGGATACGACGAGGCGGCTCATCCTAAAGACGAGAGTCCTCGCTTTCACAGCGCGACCCCAACGTCATCAGTGCTTCACTGCCAAGTTGCTATAACTGCAACGAACTCGAGCTGCAATTTCTGCAAATCTACGCAGCATTTGACGGAGTCCTGCCGTAGAGATCCTACCGCTAACAGAGAAGAAGAAGCTTCTCTCCGCCGAAATGCGGTGCTTTCGATGCACCTGTAAAGGTCACCGAGCAAGGGATTGCAGGCGTAGAGTCACATGCTCGGGCTGCAAAGGTCGCCATGCAACCACTATGTGCGACCCAGATAAGCTAAGGCGAATGCAGCGGGAAGACATCAAAATGACCGGAGAAGTTTCCAGACCAGGAAACCAAAAAACGCTGACTACCATGAAAAAGCGTGGGTGGACCTCACTGGGCAGCACGGAGCCCTCATCATCAAAGACTTTTCACTCCCGAATAATGGATATGACCACCCAACTTGACACTGCAATAGAATGCCGCAAAATCAATGGCAGGGAAAAAGGAAGACACCAGCGATATGAGACCCGAATCGAAGAGCGTGTTCGAGCACGCAAAAGTCAGAGGCTGGAGCCTGCATTCTATGCTATCCACAAGCGAAGCATCCAGGAGAACAATGATGCACAAGTTCAAGTTCAGAGACGCTTGATCGAGGAGACCACTTCGATGGATACCAATATGGCCAAGCGGCGATTGAAGTTGCGCGAAGAACAGACTGTTCGTGAGCGGGAGCACACGGACCATGCAATCATGCTGAAGGAGTTTCAACGCCTGCTTTTTGAGGGGCGAACTTTTCATGAGAACTGTGAAGATAATCTGAAGAAAGTTATGAGGGAAGCTGCTCAGGCACACGTGTCGATGGAGTACGAGTCCAAAATACAGAACTTGACTCAGGAGCTGGACGACGTGCGCAAGCGGCTGCTTGTGTCGGAGGAGAAGCTCAAACTGATTTCGCCCCTGCTGATCAAGATGCACCAGTTGGTCGAGGAACAACGCCATGCTGAATTGGAGACAGAAAAGAAACAGCCAGGACATCGTGTGACGTGTCTGCATCAGCAGACTGTTGGAAGTCGGACACAATTGGGTAGCCTGAAGAATCTCCCGAAGGATGATTGGTTGTGCACGCAAGACTGTGCTGCCATCCAGCAAATTCAAGAGCGTCCCTCACTGCTCACACGAGAAGACGCAACCTCATCAAGTTCTGCAAGAATCGGACCCAAGACTACAGAACGGCCTTCCCAGCAAAGAAAACCTGAACGTCAGGACATCGCTGGACCGTTTTGGCAACAGATGCCTGCTGCTGAAACCGTCGAAGCACCATGTGCTGAGAGCCCTGTGGACCTGCTCGCCTACATACGCGAGCTGGCAGGAGAGGACGTCCTCAGTCTCCATGCCAAAGCACGAGGGAAGCTTCGGCAACTGAAGGAGGAGTCCGAAAAATAGAAGGCTGACACCTTCAGGCCACGTCGAGGAAGCGGAAGGATCGACGCGTACGGAGGTAATACAGCAAGCGCCTGACCGTACAGACGAGACACCACTGCGCGGCCGGGAATGTGTTGAATTTCCCGCGTTCAGCCTGCTGGAAGAAGACGAGCTTTGGCCCAGCGGGCGCGTGAGCGCGTTCTGCCAGGAACGAAAGAGCCATCTTGACGTTCTGGGCTCATGCGGACGCTAATAAACGTCTGTTTGAGCTTGTAAGTCCGCGTCGGCTGGTTTTTGTGCCACATATTTTA